>NW_022595246.1:10637187-10799541 GCF_009176505.1 Sitodiplosis mosellana | reverse complement strand
AGAGAGAGAGAGAGAGAGAGAGAGAGAGAGAGAGAGAGAGAGAGAGAGAGAGAGAGAAAGAGAGAGAGAGAGAGAGAGTATCGGTATATATGCGATTCATTTCGCCGTTTAGCTTAGCTGTATAGCATGCTGCGTTTTATTTGAATTTATTTGAGCTCTTCGGATCACATAGAAAATAAAAATTGGAAACACGAAAAAAAGCGGTCACACATCGGCACTAAAAAAGAGTATAGAATATTGAGAGAAAAAAGAAGCGCACATTTGTCGGTCGATTTAATAATGCACACCTAAGTTCCATGGAACTACTTCTGCTGTTATTGCCGATATAAGTGTGTGAATGTACGGTATACACATATTATGTATGTGGCTGAATGAACGGCAACATCATTCACAAGTATAATTGCATTCTCCTGATGCTATGTTTTGCTTTATTCAAATGCAGCAAAACATTTCGCACCCAGCTAACGCACATTTCATGTGCAAACATTATTATAGCTTTTCTTTCTTGTTAAATTAAAAAAAACTGCTTGCCATAAAAGGAACAAAGTTTCTAAATGGTAGCAGCGACAAGCAGTAGGCAACGGGTGGTGTTAATGCATCCATCGTCTAAACGAAGGGAATTTCCAATTTTTCTATGTTGTATGACACACTCTCTCTTTCTATTTCTATCTCATCGGCACATAAGCCGATTTTTATAGCATTGCTACCGTTTACTGGGGACAAATCGCAGATCTTCTTTGAAAAAAAAAAAAGAAAGAAAAACGAACCAACTCCAACATGCATTTGCAGCGACGTGATCAGAATCATGCAGCGGAAGAAAGCGCACACACTGCACAGCGGTTATATGCGTCTGTATTCCAGTGGCGGTGAGAGCTATGTGCATTAGTGTGTATGCGCAAAAAAATTTCGGCATAGTGGTTTTCTTGCTGCTTTTCGCTTTAGCTTACACACACACACACACACACACATTCTCTTGCTATTGTCTTCGTATTCGGCACTAGCTGATGATTGCGTCAACAGTGCAACGCTATTCAACACATATTACATCGATAGACACAACACACCGACAAATAGAATGAACCCAACAACGTACAAAAAACAACAACAACAACCAATTTATGAACAATGCATACACGTGCTATTGTCTGAGTTATTTACCGCAAGAAAATCAGATACGCAAAATAATTTGATTTTATGAATTGTTGTTTTTTTGCGGCCGTCCACTGGACAACGAAATGACATTGTGAAGATGTGGAAAAGGCAAAATCCAGTACGGAAAAACCGACCAAGCCAAAAAGCTCACCATCATAACCACCAATATGCAGCAGCAGCAGCAGCAGCAGCAGCAGCAGCAATAGCTAGTAGCAGCGCAACAATACACGCATCTATGTGCCTTGTGCACAACACACAATACAGTAAACCGAGAGAGTTCCGTTTTATTTATGTACCAGGCTCTAGGTGTATATTGCCAGAGAGCTCCAATTCCATTCCAATGTGTTCAATGGGAAGTGTCCGTTGAAATACGCAAGATAGCGAGTCAAAAAAATATAGCGTTCAAAAGTGCAATAAAAGTGATTTTGAGAAATTGCCGTTCGACGTCAGTCACTAGTCGCTGTTATTCTATAGATGTTTCTATTAAAAGTTGAATTGAGTTGAGCCTCATCG
Source organism: Sitodiplosis mosellana (assembly GCF_009176505.1). Lineage (NCBI taxonomy): Eukaryota > Metazoa > Arthropoda > Insecta > Diptera > Cecidomyiidae > Sitodiplosis > Sitodiplosis mosellana. Next base: position 10,797,876 of record NW_022595246.1, on the reverse strand, counting down.
TTTTAATATTTGTCCTGGCGCTCAGCATGAGTTCGTTGCTCAATGCCGTCATACGCCGCATTCTCTTTCTCTCTCTTTTCCGCTTATTGCTCGTCTACATATTTGCCTTCCGCTTGAAATGTTCACATTGTGTGTGTATGTCGCAATTTAATTCGCTCATACGCGCATTCCATTCCATCCTATCGTCGTCGTTGTCCGCGCATTCCCTACTAGTGTTTGCTATCTTGAAATCCTTGTTTGCGCTCATAATTTTTCAATAAAAGGAAGTTCACAAATATCAACCGAATCCATCGTGTCATTCAATCTGGTAATCAAATGCCGTTGTATTTATATAGCGTGTGCTATGCTGCATGCGCGCCACTTTTTCTCGCTCGCTCAATCACTCTCTCACTCGTCGGCTCACTTCCTGCACCTGGAATATGAGAGCATTGCTTTTAATAACGGCACGTTTTATAACTGCTGCGAACGTATTTGCAGCAATGTCTATTTAAGACGAGCGCTTTGCATTCATTTAATGCTCTTTGACAGTATTAACCGTTGGAACGCCGCTTCTTTTTTGTCGTCGCATCACATTTGGCTTTATGAGGCACGAAAGTCATGGCATTATAAGCTCTTTGCCATTGTCCTCGACGCTTTTCCAAAAACATCAAATGATACGAGTGACACTGGATGTCTCTCAACACAACTATTACCACTACCGACACCGTCGTCTTCACCTCTGCCGTCAACACCACCACACCACCATCACCACCATCACCATCCGCCTAACGGAATCTTTTTTTATTCACATTTTCCGCAACAATATCAACTTAACCAGCCTAATGTATACAAACGCTTTTGCCTCACACTCTCGCTCGTCACCGTTCACTCTCTGCTTTCCTATGCCTTTGTTTTGCTTTCCAGTCGACGCTGACAATTCACATTTATTTAACTGCTACTCTATGTTACTGCTGCTACTGGTGGTTGCTGTGTGTTTTATTTTTCTATTGCCTTGGTTTGCTGTTGCTCACTTTGTGTGTTTCTCTCTGTTTACGCCGCTGGTGATACACTTTTTGCGAAATTCAGATGCGTGCGTCTGTGAGCGAGCGCAAGCATTCAAATGAACGAGTGATAGACGGAATTTCCATTCTGATTACAGCTATCGTGAGCTTAGTTGCTCGCTTGCTCACTCACTCGCTTTGCCAATGCCTGAATTTATGCATAAAACTGCGCTATGAACTAAAAATAAAATATTGATAATATGCCTGCCGTTCTCGGTTTGCTTATGTTGTTCTTAAAACCAGTGTTTCTCTTCATTTCATTTTTTTCTCTCTACGCCCGTAAACCCAAAGCATAAAACAAAGACTGCACTTGTTACGTTCATTGCAAAACCATAATCAGTTTGTGTATCCGCCGTAAAGGAACAATTTATACGACACATTTGCACTATGTCGAATAGCAAGACCGAGTCGAGAACAAAAGCAGCAACAAGCTGGAGTAGGAAGAGCGAAAACCTTAACGTTGATTTACATGTGTATGCATCGTAAAGATTATATAAAGCAATCGGGAATAAATATTTTAACAGAAGCTGTTTACGTGCAACGGAAAGACAAACAATGGAAAACTTGAAGCGAAAACCGAATTTTTGCTTCGTACAAACAAAATAAAGTGAGAGAGGGAAAAGTCATCATAGAAAAGATAGAATGTGATATGCATTGCACTGCAAACACATATTTCAGCGGAAATGTTTTTTAAAAAGCTAATCGAAAGGGGAGTTTTTGTGTGATTTCAAGTTTACATTTTACCAATTTTTTTTTCCTCATCGTTGTCAATATATCTAATCACGTTTATCGCAAGGGAACGTTTCATCCGATACAGCGAGAGCGCAAAAAAAAAAAATGAAACCAGCCCCCACAAAAGCGAATATCGAGTGGTGTGTGGAATCGGCATCATCTCATCAAAAAAATTGTGTTTTTCTTGCGCTTCAGTCTGTTTACATTTTCGTTCGCTGTTTTTTTATTTCGAGAACAAGTCATTCAAACACAGCACCACCACCATCACCATCACCACACACACATTTCCGTGTAACAATTCCACTCAGCCGTGTTGTATTTATTCTATGCGTCACGATCAACGTGTTAAAATGTAATTCATACGTTTATTAATTTAACGTATTCCATATTCGTTCGTTTATCACCCAGGTGAATGTGATATAAATACTGAAAAGTTTATTTTCATATTTTCCGTTTCCATGAGTGTGCTTGGAACCAGGGTGCGAGCGCGCGCGCAATACAGTAAATAAAAAAATATACAAAGCGAACCAGTGTGCCCTCGTGCGCTCACGCTCAACGTGCAGAGAACGTGCAAAAGGGGATACATTATTTTTCCATTGGTATCCATAAATAGGCTATGGTCGAATTGATTCTGTTTAGTATTTAACGAGCGCCTGTGCTACGTTCGTGTTGCTTTTGTTATTGTTGTTGTTTCTCTTGTGTTTTTTTTCTTCTCGCGTTCATTTCAGCCATTATGTGAATCAAATGCTTGGCCATGTATTCGCAATTTGATGGCAAACCACTACGGGCTTGTTGAAAACTTGATTAAAAATATTGTGGAAAATGAACGGAATGAACAACAAAAGCCACCAAAACCAAATGCGGTGTGTGTGTGTAGAGTGTGTACGTATTATCATCGTTGTCATCATCATGTTTGGCTGTTTGAGCCCACATCGGTTTATCGGCTGCAAATTGACGTGTTGATTGTAAAAGACGAGTCATCACATTATGTGGCGTAAAATGGAATCGGATTAAGGCTTGAATGTCAGCCATCCAGCGAGCGAGTGAGTGAGAGCAAATGAATACACACTCGTTCGCATTCCATTGAAAAGGATAAAGGAATATTTATCGTGCATGAATGAGCATTTTTGGATTCATAAAGTAACATACTTGCGGAAAAAGCGTGGAATTCATGTCATCTTTTGGCTTGAGTCATGAATTCTGAATGAATTCTTGATGGAATGGTTATTTTAATTTCATCGTCGACAGTTTTTTTTGTCCCTTTTTTCACATTGTGATATCCAGATTTGTATACATTATACCCCTTTTTCGATCTGAACCTGTTACATGTATGCATGCAGTTCACACAGATGGAAAAGTTATGTATCAGAATGCGAGCTACAGCTATCAAAAAACAATAACCGCAGAGTTTTACAAGGGATCTCAAAATCGGATTACAAAGAGCTTTAAACCGTTTCACGTATCGATACCATTGAAATTAAGTCAGTTTCTCTCAAGCCGACAACGACCAAACATTTACTGCCGCACATACACGCACACACCACGCACTGTATCATGCTATGTGATGGATGGTCGACACTCAATATTGTTTGTATTATTGGTAACGTTTTCGTTTTTATTAACTAAACGAATTATGTCATAATCGGTTTCAATGTGAAAAGATATACCATTCCCAACTGTGCGCTCATCGTTTGCTAGTTTTCAATCGGTATCTCTTTCACTGTTTCTTGCTCTCTCTCACTATATGCACCACATTCTCGTTCGGTTTTCATTTCTGATGCGGTTTAACAATTCTATGGTCTTCTATCACGTTTGCCATATCATTCTTGAGCGTTTTTTGCCCACAATCGAATTGAATAAAGCCAACCAATTATTTCTAATATTAGCTTCGTTATGTAAACTCCCAGCAGCTATAACATAAAGTCTTTGCTGGCTCTACCATCGAAAGCCAACATTACACATGTTTGACCGTACGGTATGCATCTTTAGACTGACCCCGGCGGCAACATTTTGCCATATTCAACTTATATTAACTTCACACTAGCTTGGGTACTCACTGAGTTTTCATTTGTAAACGAAATTTTTTCCTTTATAAATACACAAGTTGCTTAAAGTGTTCAATATAGAAAGTGACACATTACTGTATTTCGGCACGTTACGAATCGCATTTATTCGGTGCAATATGAACAGTAGAATTGTATCAAAACAAACTAATTATCAGTTTCCTTGAACTCTAAATCACAATATTTATATATTAATAATATTAATATCAGGCCATAGCTGCTGTGAGTTTATCATCATCATTTTTTATTCACCTATTCAACCTCAAATAGCATTGATATTGAACTGTCATCAGAACAAAACAAAAGAAAATGGAAATAAACAAAAGTGACAAAATACAAATTGCATTAAACGAAATAGAAAGCAAAATAAAATGATATTGCTTCTCATTGAAAACGATGTCGATGTTTTTTTTTCAAATATTTATCAACTATTTAAATATTAAAATGTAAACTTATATAAAAAATGCAAAAATAAAATGTTAAAAGGCTGGAATTTCGAGTTGGAAATGGCACTTGGTGTTTTTCTAATATGTGCATAAAGATTCGATATCTATGATTTTTATGACCAGTCTAGTGTGTTTCTTTATGGCGAAAGCAGTGAAGCAAGTCCTATCAATGAAAATTGCATGCATTATTTTATGGGCCGAAGATCGCACAGATATTTTTATATGGTTGTTGGGTCTCGATATGGTTGGGGTTGTGATTTGGAGAGTGAGAAGGATGGTGTGCGGTATGGTATGTATAACTGTGTACACTGTAAAGTGGACGCATTCCATCTGCATGTAAGTTATTCCGCATGGACATTTCCACTTTTGTCGACGAAAAGTGTTTTCCATTGGGTATTCGGTGCGGGTTTATACTTAATGAATATTCTGTTTCATTTTTTTTATTCTGCCCCGTCGATGATATCTTTCGTTGCCGTCTGTTTCTACTATAAAATATCCACTTAAGCATAAAAGTAAAATTTATATTCCTATACACTACCTTTTCGCCTTCGGATTATGATCGAGTTTGCGTCATTTTATTTTGTTTAATTTACATCATGCTCGATGTGCTCTTATTCCGTTCTGTTTGGCAATTTCGATGCCGCGTTTCGTGTTGCGTTTTGTTTTCGCTTTGCTTTCAAAACAGATATCTAAATCATTTCCGTATTAATCAAGGAAGTGTTATGGCGTGCTTCTCTCTTCTCTTCTGTGTTTTTTTTTTTAAATATGGGCCATCTCATTACAAGCAATTACTGTGCCTTTTCCGTTTTCATATTGTTGCTGTTGCTGCTGTTGCAAACAATTCGCGGAAAATGCGCAAATACCACCATAAAATAGTTAACACACAACAAATCGGTATTTAAAATGCATGCATGGGAAAAAAAACGGACCGAACAGAATGAGAGGAAAAGAACGTGAATTGAACCGAAAAAAAAACATACACATAGTTATTAAACCCTTAAGCATTTTACAACAAGCAGCAACAGCAGCAAACAACGATTTATGCATACACTTGACTAAACCTATTGCAAATGACAGGCGCTCTTATTCTCTGTCTCTCTCTCTCTCGCTCGCACATTCGCTGTGCTGTGTGGCTGAAACAACATTGTGCCTCAATGAATTTGCTTCGTTTACATGTGAGAAACGATTAAAGTTCTCCATTTTCACCTCGAAAAATTGATAAAATGATAAATTGCATCGAAATTCGGGTCATTGGAGTAAGAGCGTAACAGCACAAAGCAACAAACAATATTTTTGCTGATTCAAGCTACCTCGTTTGTACCTCAAGAAATCTGTTCGGTTTGGTCGGTCAGTCAGCGCTTCCAGCAACGTCGCTTGTTTCTCGGTTCTCGTAAATTGCTTTGAAGAAAGTACAAAAAAAAATAGCATACCTCAACAGAAAAAAACACCAGCAGCAGCAGCTACACAAAAACGACCACTTCATTGATTTTTATTTGCTTCGACTTTTTACTACAACTCTCATAGGTTGGCTCTTTTTTTCGCTTTACGAGGCACTTTTGTTTATGGCCACTTCTTGACATTTCCTACCGACAGTTTTTGCATACCATTTACCCAATAAAATCCAATGCTGAAACCACTTTTCATATATCATATTTTGCATTTGGTTCAAAGGACAGCAACAGATTGAGACAAAGGCGAATCTTCTTCTTGCATTCGTCTTTTTCACAAAGAAAACAATTTTTTCCCAATTCATCTGTTCAAGTGGTTTATTTTTAATTTCAGAATAGATCAATCGATCAATCATCGCAAATCGGATTTCAAATTTCCGTTACACATGCTTCGATATTAAGCTCATGAGTATTATTGCCGTCCCCATGGACATGTAAATGGAAATTGATACAGGGAAAAAAACCTCACTTTCACCGCCATCGACGCAAATAGAACAACCTATTTTTATGCCGTTTTCTACATGGTGTTGCTACTGCTGTGGTTGTTGTTGTTGCAGGACATGTTCTAGTGGTTTGTGATGCAGCTATTGTTGACAGCAGTACAAAAGGTCACAACGAAACGAGGCACGCATCGACCGCTAATATGTAATACAACAGTCATGTGGTAAAAGCATACGGAAATGACACAGTACGATTTGTCGCTGAACTTCTATGCCACACAGGTAAAGGCAAAGTAAAAACAACCGTTTCTATTTCAGGGTTACTTTCGACTTGTCGTTTATTACTCTTTTTTCGGTTTATTTCCTTTTCTGTTATTGCATTCTTGCAAATTGTAAACAAGTCTTAAGTTATATATGTAAATTTGTTGGAAAAAACCAAGTATTCTATCGGCCGTTTCGTAGCTTTTGATAACAATAAATCACTTTTGCCACCTATCAAGTGGTCATTTCAATTTCAACTCTAGTTTCATAGTCTAATATATGTACATAACGGAAGTAATTTCTTTCAAAACTTTTCAAACATTTTCTTTTTCAATAATTTACAGATAAAGTTTAAGTCCATGTAAAGTAGTACTTGGCTATACTTAAACTATATCAGTCTTTGGCGAATGTGATGTGTTCCCATTAAAATTTCTCCAAACATTGCTTTGATGTGATCGCTTCGATGTCACTTAGCAGCGCCTTATTGCTCAGGTTAATGTCATTGGTCACGAGAATCACCTCCTTCGATTGACCCTTCAACTGCAAACAACAATTGAGTATTTTGTCATCCGGACTCGTTACACTGATGATGTGATCATTGTCCTCCGTCGCTTTTTGACCTGCAAACAAAGCGAATTGTCATATTTGAATAATGCCAAGTATCTCGGTAGCTAATTTGTGCTTTGTTATGAAAGGCTGGGTATTATATTGAAATTGTGCTTTACAATGAACCAAAGGAAAATTTTCTTCATTGAAATAACTCTATTTGAGTTGTCTTTTAACGAAAGAAATTAACTTACCTTGCATTCGTTGATTCTTCGATTTCAGTTGCTCGTAGATGTACTTGATGGCACGTGAAGATTTTGAACTCACCGACTCTTCGTTTATTCGACGCTTCAGTTGATCCAATTCTTGCAGCACCGCAAACGGAATCAAAATGCTGTACTTCAGTTCTGTTGAACGAGAAGAGGAATATTAATTTATTTTAATTTTATTGATTTATAATGGTGTTGAAAACAGGAAAATTTCCAATAACATTATTCACCTATTATAATCTTATTTACAGCGAAAATAATGTCAATAAAATCAAAATGTTATAAAATTGAACTGAGAACTTCTAAAACACTCGTTCACGTGGAGTAAAAAAATTGAACTGAAAATTTGCAAAAAGTAACCTTGTTTGAACCAACCTTTGTCCATGATTGATTTGATTGCTGCCAATGAGTCTAAGAATACATTTGTATCAGGTACTATGTAAGCCGAATCAGTCAAACTCTCCACGACCATGTCTTCAAGCTGCTGAAAACTGTACGGTGAAGCGTTGTTGCTTGGTTCCCAATCCATCATATCCACATCCATGTCGTCTGAAACCGTTGTCTGTGTGGTATTGCCAATGCCAAAACTGCTATGGAATACGTGCAGTGCATCGTTGTTCTTCTCATTCACATCGGATGACAGTTGTCGTTGTAGCAATTTCAACCGATTCTGTGCTGGATTTTTCAACGGAAACAATGCAGGTATTTCATCGGTCGAATGTTTTTCATTGGCACTTTGTTTACACACACCCTGCTGGTAAGCTGACTCAATCGAGTCTTTGTTGGCAATCGGTTGAGCGGATTTCGCTGAGTCAACGTCATTATTGTTGTTTTGGATAACGGTGTGTGATTTTTTCTCAACAACATTCGAAACCGTGATTTGTTTGCGCTTGTTCGGACTTGCCGTTGATTGTTTTGGGTCAACCATTTCTTTCAGGCTTTCGGCTACCGCTTTGTTTGTGGCGACCAGATCCTGAAGTCGATCTTGCGCTGGAGTTTTTGATTTCGACTTTTTCACTAGAAAAATGAACAAAGAAGCGGAATGGTTGAAATGAATTTTTAATGAGAAAAATATTCGTTTGAAATGCTTATCAAAATGTTATCACTGGTTTTCATATAAATTCATCGACTGAAAACCATGAAAAATGACTTTATTTTTCTGTAGAAATGTCGAAAAAAACACTCACCATCTTTTGATTTATCGCTGATTTTCAGTCGACTTTGTACCGAAGCGTGATGAGATGTGTGACCTTTGGAATCATTTCTGGATGGCTTGGAGACAGCATCATCGCGTGGTTGTGTCCGTTTGTGTTTATCGGTTGGTTGTTCCCATTGTGTTTTGCCCGTTTTTGTGTTGAAATAATAGAATCGATTGGGTCGACTTCGTGATTCTTTTCGAATCCATCCGTCAGGCAATTGCTCCGTTGTGCCCATAATCAATTTGCACTTTATCTATTGTTTCTGTTTCACCCATGTGGTTAGCACGTTGTCAATTACGATCAATTTGAGGTTGTTGCAACTATTTACAGTTGTTTTTCTTCGTACACAATGTTTGTTTCATTTCTTACTGTCTGTTTATTTATCTATTGATGACTTTGACATCATCAGCACCACTCAACTAACACACACATTTGCGAAACGTCAATCATCTAGTTGAGTACTAAAAACTTGACGAACGTCATCGAGCAAATTGAACTGTTTCAAAAAGTGTAAAACCAACAAACAAAACATCATGAAAACCTCCAGTGGGAAATTTGAAAAGATACAAAACAAAACCGATAAGATTTTTAACAAAATCATATTTCTGCTGGCTAAAAAAAAAATTAACAAACAAATTTTCAAAGATTCTATGTAAAAATTCCAAATGCTTTACAATCAAATCACTTGGCACACTTTGATTTCGGATATAAAGCGATAATAAAGTTGTCTCTAATTGCAAATATCGTAGAATTTACGGCAAAAATGCAATGTTTGACAAAGATTAGGCACGTAGAACGGTTAATAAGACCTGGAGAATGGTTCAATATTGATTTTAACGATAAAATTACGATAACAAACATGGTTAGCCCATATTCGACCAACAGTATAAATTCAAACGAACCAAATTCGGTCGTACTTTTTCATTTTGGCCACCGTAGTGGATAAATCTGTGTAGTAAAATCATCGTAAAAGGTGTGTAGCCATACATTTTACTTGATCACTTCAATTTCGTTGGTGTACAAATTCAACTTTTATTCTGTACTAAATCGAAAAACTGCGACAAAAGTCCCATCTGTCAAATTCAAATCTACTTGTGGCGCTTAGTTGAGTTCTCCGTACCGCACTGACACATTTCGACTGAACGAAAGCTGTCAAAACAAAAAAAAAACGACATATTCCCAATAATAACATAGTATTTACATATATTCTCAATGAACGAGTGCACGACAATTCAGTCGCTACATAACAATCGAACAAAGCTAATCACCAAGTGTTTGTTTAAGATAAGTCGCGGTAGCTACGGAACACACACATCGCTTCAACTCTTATACATATTTTTTTGTTTTTGTTTTCAATTAACTCTTTGTTTCGATCGTTTTAAATAGTCACACACAAATTGATTGCATTCATTCCGTGAAATTGGTTGAATTTGGCCGAAACCTACCATTAAATTAAAGTGTGTTACATAAAAGAAGAAGAAACCAATTGATTTTGGTTGGCGAAAAAAATAGGGAGCGATGTATGAGTTTGTCGTGTAGTTGTTATCATCGAAATCAGTGAACACAAAGTACTTAGGAAAATATTTGCCAGTTCGAAACAGGAGAAAATAAACATGGGATATTACCGTGAACCAATTATGTGATATACGATTCGAAATGCGATAAACAAACAACGAGTTTTATATGCGTTTGGGCCCTATCAATTCGTTTTTATCTTCAATTTTCTTAACTTTTGTAAATATGCGTCGTCAAACTCATTGAACATTTTCGAGCAAACGAACGAATAGAAAAAGAAGAACCACATAATTGCTGTCGTATGGTGTCTCGCGACTGTACAGTGTACACCATTTCGGAAAATCAATTTCTTGAATTAACTCTTTTTTCCACACATTTCTTCTGTATTTTTTTTTGGCACGGTAATTGAAAAAAAAAAAAACTAATTGTAATTTTTCAAGGGTGTCGTGTGCAGTGTGTTCACTTACAGCGATAATGAGCAGAAAAAATATATATTCAAACGACGTCTCAAAGACCATTCAGAAATCAGTGCCATAAATCACTCTTTCTTTTCAGTTAATGGCTAATCAAATCGGTTTTTTCTTTCAATTCGTATTGCACAAATTATGAAAAGAAGCGAACGAAAAATAAGATAAAAAAAAACTATCGCAATTGTGCAATATACACACATGGGTTCTGTATTTAGATTATGATTTTATTTTTTGTCGTCGTCGTTCATTACATCGCACGTGACATCCTCAATACAATTTTTCTATTCAGTTACACTATAGAATTTGATTCGGCGTAAACCTTTTATTTAAATTTATGCAATTTTATTTGGGTTTTTTTCTCTTTCATGTTGTTCGCATCGAAGGTGTCATGCGTGTAGACACATGTCGTCTCCAGTTGCAAAAACACCGAATCGTCATAATAACGTGAATACATTTGTACAAATTCAATGAGCAAAAAGAGCAACAGCGAAAATCGAAGACGAGAGAGAAACGGAAATTTTATTAAAATTAATAGTCATTTTTGGGATTTTGACACATTCGAGATAAACGATTGCGCGTTGCCAAGCCTTGTAGCCGACGACGCACAAAGAGATAGCGATATTGTGATTGGAATCCCGTATTTGATGACATTTCGCCACAATGAAATTCGCTGAACATTTATCGGCTCACATTACTCCGGAATGGCGGGCAGCCTACATCAACTATGAGGTTTGTTTTGTTTTATGCAATTCCAAAAATGCATGTACGTTGTTATTTGTTTTTGCTTTTTTGTGTGCCATCACATCAATTTGTCGTCATTTTTTTCCAGATAATTTTTTTTATCTCTTTCTATTCGCTCGTACAGCTATTTTATGTATTTTCTAGTCGATTCGGGTACTGTTTGTTTGTTTGTTTGTTTTTGTACGCTCTCTAATCATTTAACCAACATTTTATTTATGTCTTTTTAATTCAACTCATTGCTACTCACAATTAATTAATTTATACTCCTAGCGAAGACATTCAGAGGCCAACCAGCATGAAAGAAAAAAAAAAACAAAATTAAAATGTGTACACATTCACAAGCGTTTAGGGAATGCGTATTTATTTAGCGTTAAATTATCGAATTGAAAAAAAAAATGAAAAACGCTTTTTGCTTCCATTCAAAAACACCAAATGAATCACATTTCGAATGGATATATCGAGGAAAACATGCGCAATTCACATTCGCCGACAATTCATTACACAATCAATCACAAAGAGACATGATACATACAAAAATTTATTTACTTTTGATTGCAGTTCATTTCAATTGGGCTTTAATTATTTGTTCTCTAAACATTTGTCGCTTTTTTTATTTCATTTGCGAATTTTTGTTTAACTTTATCGTTCACATTTTTATTTCCATCAATTTGCTATTGTAACAATTTTTTGTTCTATTCTTAATTGTTTATTTATTCGATTTTTTTCTCTTCTGTTTTCTCGTTATGATTTCGTCTGAAACCTAAAAAACCAAACCAAAAAAAAAAAACCAATAAAATGTGTGTTTGGCTGGTGGCAATAGGAAATGAAAGCCAAAATTTATTTGGCAGTCGAAGAAGCGCCATCCGTTGACAATGTTGAAGAAGAAATCTTAAAGCGTCACTTTGCCAATTTCGATGAAACCTTTTTTTTGTATTGCGATCAGGAATTAAAGAAAATCAATACTTTCTATTCAGAAAAATTGGCTGAAGCGACGCGTCGTTATGCTGCGCTCTCTGCTAAACTTAAGGAGGCCAAGGAGGCTGCACAACGTGTCACAAAAAAGAATTCCTCACAAAAATCACAAATTCCACAACGAAAAGTGCAAGAGTTGAAATTAGCATTTAGCGAATTCTACCTGAGCTTGGTATGTGCCAGACAGAATTTTTTTTTGCGCCAGACAGAATTTTTTTTTATCTCTCTCTCTCCATTTTGCTCGTTTAACTAGATTTTGTTGCAAAATTATCAAAATCTTAACTATACGGGATTTCGTAAAATTCTCAAAAAACACGACAAACTATTGCGGGTCGATCATGGTGCCAAATGGAGACAAGAACACGTGGAAACGTCACATTTCTTCACGAACAAAGACATCGATCGGATTATCAACGAAACGGAAACGGTGGTCACAAATGAATTGGAAGCCGGCGATCGTCAACGGGCAATGAAACGATTGCGAGTCCCTCCGTTAGGCGAATATCAAAGCCCATGGACAACATTCAAAGTTGGCCTATTTAGTGGATGCTTTATAGTATTATTCATTTCCGTAGTATTATCGGGTAAGCTAAAAATGAGAGCATGCCCATTTATAATTTCGAGTCTAACTTATACTATTTTTGTGTTTGAAAATTACATGGATGATGAGTGAAATAAAACTTGCCATTGATTTTTCGCAGCCATTTTCCACGATGTGTCGACGCAAAATTTGAAAATTGCATTCCGTTTGTACCGAGGACCGTTACTTATTATCGAGTTCATATTCTTAATTGGCGTCAACGTTTATGGTTGGCGTTCTTCTGGTGTAAATCATGTACTTATTTTTGAGCTTGATCCCAGAAACCATCTGTCGGAGCAGCATCTCATGGAGTTGGCCGCCATTTTTGGCGTTGTTTGGACATTAAGCATTTTAAGTTTTCTGTACAGTGCCAGTTTAAGTATACCTCCATTCATTAATCCACTTGCATTGGCCATTATTATGGCTATATTCCTAATGAATCCGCTGAAAATTTTGCGGCATGACGCACGGTTTTGGCTGCTGAGAATTTCGGTAAGATTTTTTTCCTATTCAAATACGAATCAAATCTAATTTTCGTAATTGCAAAGCTCTACCTAATAAATTTGAATTCAATTTCTCTTTTCAAGGGTCGAATGATTGCAGCTCCATTCTTCCATGTTGGATTCGCTGATTTCTGGCTGGCGGATCAGTTAAATTCTTTAGGTATTAAATTCGTTAGGTATTTAAGTAACCTTTTTAAATTCGAAGGTAAAAATTCGAAGGTATTTAATTCGTTTTAAATAATTTAATTGATTTCGTTAGCCGCCGCTTTGCTTGATTTTCAATATTTGATTTGCTTCTACTTCGTAAACGGGGATTGGCTCAATGCTGGCAGTAAGTTATTGCGTGACCCAAACATTTCGTTTGATTTCCTGATTCTAATCGATAATTATCATTTCAATCAAATTAATCGCTCTAGATACATCTGAGTGTATGGAAACAAACTTTACCTATCGCCCAATTGTAAATTGTTTACCGGCATGGTTCCGTTTTGCGCAGTGCCTGCGACGATATCGTGATTCACGTGAAGCCTTTCCGCATTTAGTCAATGCCGGCAAATATTCGACAACATTTTTGGTTGTGATTTTTGCCACCCTCAGAGCTTACCATGCATCGGAGTATGAATCAACGTTCGATAATCCATACACAATTTGTTGGATATTGAGCGGTTTGCTTGCGTCAACTTATGCATACATTTGGGATATTAAAATGGATTGGGGCCTGTTTGATAGCAATGCCGGCGATAATAAATTCTTACGAGAGGAAATCGTTTACTCATCAACGGTGATTATCTTTTTATTTGACATTTTTACTGTTGATTTGTTTCTCTTTATTTGGAAAAATCAACCTGTGCTTCTCTTCCATAAGAACCAATGTATTTGACGTGACAGTGAATAGCGGTAGGGCCTAAATAGGATCTGCGGCAACTTAAGGAACTATCAATACTTCTTGTTATTGCGAAATTCATGACAACAACAACAAGTATTGATAGTTCTTGAAAATTCCGCAAATTGCGAATAGGCGCCACCGCTATCTTGCGCCGGTCAAAAGCACAGTTTCGGAAAAATCAAAATTTCAATTGAAAATTGACCTTTTTTTGCATTTCACAGGTCTTTTACTACTTCGCCATCATCGAAGATGCATTCTTACGTTATGTTTGGCTACTTGGTTTCGGTTTGACTGAGTCGAAATTCATATCGGGTGATTTGTTAACTTCAATTCTGGCGCCACTTGAAGTGTTCCGTCGATTTGTGTGGAACTTTTTCCGGTTGGAGAACGAGCACTTGAACAATTGCGGTAAATTCAGAGCGGTCCGTGATATTTCCATTGCCCCAATCGATTCGTCCGACCAAAATCAAATACTACACATGATGGACGAACAAGATGGCATCCAGAATCGATACACCAAAGGAAATCGACCAAAATCGAGAAAACAAAAAGATCCCGAGCGCAAAGCGCTTCTTCAACCATTAAATGATTCCATCATCGATTTGAGAATGGAAATGGGTGCTAGCAAAAAAGTTTAGCTTTATTCAAATCAATTCGGTGCTACAACGTGATTTCTTGTTAATTTTTTTTCCCCTTGGGAAGACAATAATTTTGCAATACCATAAGCACAAAAAAAGAATGAATTCATACATTTTGTATGAACAATTGGGCTATTAAGACTTAACGAATTACCTGCAAAATTTCTTCTTCTTTTCAATTATTTTATTTTTCGGTAAAATTTCTTTATTCAACAATTGTATTCTACAGTAGAATTGTATATTAAATTGCAACAAAAGACAAATAAATTGTGAATAGATTAAATTGAACGTTTAAATGACTATCGATATTCTTCTCGGATTTCATTGATACGACCGTGACCCAATCGTGATTTCTTCTTTTCGGTGATCAACCATTGTGGAATATTCTTCAGTGGATGAGCGCCTGGGAATTGCTTCTTCGGTGCAGGCCCATCGAATGGATGGATTTTCTTCAGCTCACGGGTTAAGAACTCCTTGTTGATCTAAAATAGACGTTTTTTTTTAAAGGCATGTTAGTTATCAGTGGTGATTTTCTTATTAAATGTCGATATTATTGTGAATATCAAATTGACGTTATCAAATTCCTGTTGGGAATTGAGAGGCAATTTTGTTCACCTGTTTTGGATCTCTATACCGATCAAGATAGAGATTGAACGGTTGTCTCAATGCGAAATATTTCTCAGGTGGATGGTATGCTCTTGGGAAATCATACTCGAAAACTGGCTCATTTATGTTCAACACATTGTGGTAAAAGTCCGTAAGGTTTGTATCGTAATCGGATTGGAAGAATGCCAAACCAGCCGGCGTAATGTTGTCTTGTAACTTTTGGTAGAAGTCATATGTTTTGAATGTTCGCTTCGCCAGATCGTTACTGAAATTAAGGGAAGGGGTAAGTGAATCATTTCTTACGAATTGGGTACAAGTGCTATTTATCGACAATGGATAGTTTGATCGATTGAGAAGCAATCAACTTATAATCAGAAATATGTAAAGAAAATCCATTTTCGATAGAAACTTACACTGATTCTACGCGGTAGTTGCTGTAGTCAATTTGTTTGTTCTGTTTGTATAAAACAAAAATGTGCCGATGATAACCGGTGCCCTTTGGTGGGAATGGTTGCAAATATGGCACGATCACTTCACCTTTTGAGACATCACCATTCGGAATATTTCCTCTGCAAATGTCATACTCTTGGTTATTTGGATTTAATCTTTCTTTTTTTTTATCATAAATGATGCCATGATGAATGCTCATGTGTCAGTGAAAAAAATGTTGTGAATGCAAGTATCAAGTACCCTTCTGAGCTAGTCATCAAAAAGATACTTACACAAACCAATGAACATATTCTTTGTCATTTTCAGTGAAATGTCCATCGGGATTAGTTAAAACAAGTGTCCATAATGTGTCACCATCAGCCTGAGAGTACATAGAAAGAATTTTCAATAAAATATTCTCCTCAAATCTTACTCATTACTTCATTTCATATGCATACCTGACCATTAACCAATTTTTTCTTCGCATCAAATGCAACTTCGGGTGGATTTTTGGCATGTGTTGGTTTAAGTGTATTTCCATAATAAACCGGAGCATATTCATCTTCAGATACAGCGTACTTTTTGAAGAAAAATCAACACTTTATTATCAATTCATGTCATTCTTTTCTGAATTCTCTCACCTTAATGTCAAGCGTTATTCTTGGAACAAAGTATGCATATCCAAATAAATGCTCATAAATGCCATAATGTTGTGCTATGCTTTTTATTTGAAACTGTCCTTCCGTTTCTAACCAGTCTTCCTTCACTTGTTCGCTGTCGACTTCCACTGAAAAACACAATTCGGTCAATTGAAATTGTTACTTAACTGAAGAGTTCAAACAAAAAAATGGGTAAATGAATAGATAAATTGAATGAATTTTCAGTGTGTCTTTCATGTTCAAGCCCCTTATTCTTACATTTGAGATGCCTGGAAAGTCGCTCAATTTCCGCATTGTTTTTCAATTTTTGTCGGTGTTCGGTTTTCAACTTTGTTTCCTGCGATCGCGATAGTCGAGCGACTGGGTATCCAATATCAACTGGTTTCTTCTCAGCATCAAATCGTTTCCGCTTTTCTTCTTCATCTTAAAGAAATTCATACAGATTAACACATTGTTGGAATACGATCAATTTGAAAAGAAGTTTTTAATTCAGGGAAAATGAAAAGAAAATCCACAAGAAATTCCATAGATGAACCAAAAATAAAAGCAAAACATAACCTCAACTTACATTCCAGCCGCTGTTCAATGGTTTTGGCAACGCCATGAGGTTTACCACGAATTCGATGGCCATTTCGAACGCTGAGCACAGCCGGGCACACAGTTTTTAGAATCCCATAATTCTGTGGCAATTTTGCAATTGCGTTTGTAAACATTTTTTCGGTCAAACAGAAAAAAACACTGTTTTCCTCGCGTTCACTTTAATTTCTGACAGTTGCCGCAGATGACAGTTGTTCCGAACCGATGTCAGCCGTGACGTTTGCTATTCATTTCAGGGATGTACTACGTCGCTACGTAAAATAGCCGACAAGATGAACTGTTATGATTGGAATATGGTTTGAAATGCATGCTGCACAGACATACTGAAACATGGGTGTGTCGAAAGGAAATTTGCAGCGCTTCCAGTGCAACGTCTTCAAGTTGC
This sequence comes from Sitodiplosis mosellana, assembly GCF_009176505.1. Taxonomy (NCBI): domain Eukaryota; kingdom Metazoa; phylum Arthropoda; class Insecta; order Diptera; family Cecidomyiidae; genus Sitodiplosis; species Sitodiplosis mosellana. The sequence continues at coordinate 10,780,451 of NW_022595246.1, read as the reverse complement.
AACACAAGCAACATAAAAAAACGAAAGAATCAAATTCATGAATGGGACAATTTGGCCTTCGGCTTTGAGCTATGACCATTGGCGATTTATTTTACGTAATTCCGTCGAAAAAAAGTCATAAGCAATGTGTTCTCGGAACAGATATCAGAATTTCAATGAGGGGGAAACATGTTTGCAATATTTGCTCTATCATGAGTCAGCATTTGATTGAGACTGTGATTCATTATTACTTGAGCGAACTATTATTATTTATCTATTGAGACACAAGCTGCCCGTTATCAATTTGGTCGGTAGTGTGGTCAATTTGTGGCAAACAAGGCACTTCATTGATTTATTCATCAAAACAACGAAAATTGAATTGAATACCCATGCGATGTCGTCATGCGGGCAAACTGCTATAACTTAATAAATTCTTTGTCCTCCAAAGTAATTTCTCTTATTGGATTTTTTGTTCCATACACGCGTCATTCCTATGGTATGGCATTAAACAATTACAAATACGAGATAGCGAACAATTGACACGATTCCAATCTTATCAGTTTGTGGAAAAAATATGTATATATCGAGAAGCATAAAACCAAATGTGAGCGATTCCAAATCGACGGTATGAACATTTTTACGCCCATAACAGGCAATAAACAACGAAGTCAGTCTCGTACATTGGAAAGAAAGAAGCAGAGCTGGAAAAAAAATATGCTGTGTATGTGCAAGCGATTGACTTCACCAGCCGCACATCATATGTGTGTATGCATGTGTATGTGAAGGTGTTGCGTTGTCCAATTAATGCAATAACATTTTTCCATGTGTTTTTCACCGTGTTTTCATCAAGATAATTGTTTCAGATATTTTTTTTCTTTCTTTCGCCAGCCAAAGCCTGTAGCTCAACGTCAACATTTGAGCCGCTCGGAAAAATTAGAATCTTTTTCATGATTTGAATTGTGTTAATTGTGCACTTGCTCGTAAACAAAGTAGCAAACAAAACAAGCTGGAAAGCAGGTAGTATAGAGAGAACAAGCATGCGATCCAAACGAAATACTTTTCTCATCTCTCTATGATAAATTAAATGATGTTCGCTATGTGCGCGTCTCTCAATATCTTTCATTCGTTTTTTTTTCGCGTGTCATACTAATAATATTGCGGGCGTGAGCTCGTGGGCCATCGCTTTGCGCTCAAATTCAATTATTGCTGTTGTTGATGTTGTTCAATTCTTCTTCTTCTTTCTGTTACATTTGTACACCACTATCGCTTGAATTTTTGTTATAGTTTACGTTTATTATTTTTTTCCTCATGGGCGCGATAACGTCGAGGAATCGGCGTGTTTCGATAAATATAGTAATTTATCATCTATTAAATGCTTTTTAGCAGCAAAAAGCAGGAAAACCGTTTTGTATATGTGGTAAAATGCTGTTGTTGCTGCTGCTGCTGCTGCTGCTCTCTCGTCGTGTTCGACTTGGTCTTTCTCTTTCGCTTTTTTGTGTGTTTTGGCCCGGATTTTTCCTCCCAGGTGGATGCACAGAAAATTGAAAATTGAATCGTCCAAACAACAACAACAACAACAACAACCGCAAAAAGCAGTAACAACATAACAAATTTCACCGAATCACCCATTCGCCGCCCGCGATACGCTTATGAGAGAATGTTCGTGTGCAGTGCACCGAATATTGAATGATTTTGATGGCAAATCACTTACAAAAATCATAAGACCGTCATTCTTCTATCACTTTTATACGCTTGCCTTAATTGTTTCACCAACTTTAACTAATGGAATTTAATTTAATTGCTTAATAAAATTAACGCTATTTCTTTTCCCGCTCTCGCCGAAATTCCGGGGCCGAAAAGAAAACATCGCGGGAAAATGTAACAAGATGAAGATGAAGACGATAGTTTTTTCATCTTTGCCAATATAAACGAGTAGAGAAGTGATTTGATGCACCAAACATCATCATCATAAATTGTATGGCATGTAACATAAAGAAAAGCAAAGAAGCTCAAGTGATTTGCGAACGAGCGCCCATAACAATCACACATATATATATTCGAAATTTAATTTCATTTCAAACACAATTAACCAATCTTTTCGCTACCTTCGAAAGGCCAATTATTGCATTGTTTGTCTCGAACATTGAACATTGATGTTTGTGGCTTCGTGAAACAGAGAAAAGAATGAATGAATGACCGAAGCGAAAAAACAGCACAACGCAGCAACAACAATGAGAAAAATAAACAACAAAAACAACAACAACAACAACCATAAACTAAACGTAGCGAATTAAGATATTGAATAAGCAGTGACCATAAAAGTAGATGCTTCATGTGTTTCGCAAACAGGAAATCCCAACCAATAGATCTAATTGTTATGATCACCATAAAAATTAACAATTAAATCAGAAAAATATTATTGAATGTTTGTCTCTGTCAAGCCGGCATTTTCATTGAATGGACGCTGAGCGAGAGAGAGACCCTTGAAACCGTCCCCAAAAGAGAAAACAATTGAACAATGTTAAATAACCATATATAAACGTTTGTCGATCGTCGTCGTCGACGATGATCATCGAGTCAGCGACTTTTGTCTAAATTCTAACAAGCAATTTAGCAAATGTAATCGACCGTTTAGGAAATAGAGCAATATTATTCAATTGGTTCCCGTGTCGAAATCGATGACAAAAGCCTCGCACCAAATTTGTGTATAAAATCGAATTTGCTTTGCTGATTATTTGGTTTTTTTTCGTTTGTTTGTATGCGGTTTTTCGTTTATTGTTGTTGTTACTGTTCAACTTTCAGCTTATTAAACAAAACCGAAAAAAATCAAACTGTAGCATTCATTGGAAATAGTGTTCCAATACATTGAAAAGAAGAAGAAAAAAAAACAAATCGAAAATGTGATTGAAACAGCAAAACTAAAAATATAATTGAAATTATCCTTTTTGTTTCGCATCAACAGTTTTTCCCACATTTATGCAGTCAAATCGACAATACAGCGAGAGAATGAACTAAATGAACAGAAAAAAAATACATCAACAACAACACCAGCAGCAACATTCGTACGCATACTTGAAAATAAAAGCGTAAACATAACAAAAAATTATGCCGACTGAAAGAAAACTGAATCACACCATATTTAGTCAAATTTCATGTGTACGGAATAAAAATGGAACACAGTGAATTCACTCACTGCATACATATGAATTGCATGTATGTAGCAGTCCGTTTAAACGTTTAACGGCTCACACTCAACAAGCGCATTGAACAATTGTCGCTTACAAATCTGTGTTTCGAACTCTCTTAGTCAACCGAACTGCGCTGATAAATACACATAGTTAACAAGTGAATAATGCAAACACGAGTGGATTTTCAGTATCTTGACGGAAATTAGATGAGTCACACTGAATGACCAAATGCCCAAATATGAAAAAAACGCCATACACACAGCAATGTGCCATACACACAGCTCAAATCAACTGAATCGCTTTAACCTTAGGGTCGCTGATATGTATAACTATGCAAAATAGCTCGTTGATATCAAATCGCTTAAAAATTCTGAGACGAATGATACATCATCGTTTACGAAAATAAAACTTAATCATCACGTCATCGTCATCATCATCATCATTCTCGTCGAGTTAAAACCAGTTGCCATTATCGGTTTCACTCCATAGCTGAACAAAGAGTCATTTCTTCTTTTTTTTATCGATTCACCAGCTTACTTGAATGCTTGCTTGCCTGCCTGCCTGCCTGCCTGCTATGCTTGCGCGATATGTATTCTTCGTCGTTCTTATTGGAAATTTGTTGAATATGTTTGCGGAGAGCAAGAGATAGTGAGCTTGTATTCAATCACTTTTACACGTAAATGAAAATTGATGATGCATAGCCAATATTACGACGGCATGCTGTGCTAATTATGCAAAAATGCAAGTCTACATATCTAAGAAATCGTAATAGCTAAGCATAGAAATATTTATGTTTATCTAATCCGATGCTCGTGTTTTCTTCATTTATTATTTTATCATCAGCATATTTTTTTTTTTCCTCGCTTACTTCTCTCGTTGCCGCTGCCACTGCAACTTACACTTTATACATTGTCGATAAATGTGCATAATTTCCATACGATAATTTTTGTTTCTCTTCTTGTTGTTGCTGCTGCTGTTGTTGTTGCCGATGTTCTTCTACTTCAGCACTTTTCTCATTTCCATTCGAACAATTTGTTTTGTGTTCGGCAAACCACACCGCAGCAGCAGCCATGAGTGTGAGTGCTGTGTGCGATTTGCAAACAGTTGATACATTTCAAGTAACAGTATTAAATTGCATATGCACCTGCTGCATTAAGCTAGGCACAAATCATGCAAGGAAAAAATCCAAGCAACACCTATTAATTAAATTTTGCCTGAATGGGAAAATGAATAAATGTTGTGGCAAACGAACAAAAAGATTTTTACCATTTGGCTTTGATGAAGTGAAGAGAAGAAAAAAAAACAAACACACTAAACATGAGAGAGAGAGAGAGAGAGAGAGAGAGAGCATATGCAGTATATACAATTGGATTTCGATGTTTGCATTGGAATAAAAGAAGAGAAAAAAAATCGCATGGCTGGCCTTAACGGTAGCTACGAAATACACAAAATGTGTAGCACACCTTCGAAAAAACAACAACATCAGCAAACAATATATGCTGCGGTGTTTTCTTCATTCAATTTGAAATTTGTTGCAGCCGCTTTGTATCGCAGCCGATCCACACCCAAGCTCGCCTCTCTTCTCTTCTGGGCCCGGATGAATGCACGCTGCTTGGATCAGTGCTAATTGGAAAAAGTTAGTCGAATGAAATAAAATCTAATTATATTAACAAAATTATTTCCAGCTCTCATCATCTCGCATTTTGTTCGCAAAAATCTCTAGCTATCTAAACACAATCACATCGAACGTGTGCGCTGGGCCGAACGCCGACTGACTGATAACGATAAAAAAAACACACACACCATCCGAAAAGAAATTGTTATTTTTTTTTCGTTTTGTTCGAAGCACCCAAATGCGAAGCGAAATTTAATATTGAGTGAAGGCAAACGAAACACCATTTTCTCTTGTGGATTATTGATTTTTTCATTCAGTTTGTAAAACATGATCTAAAAGTGATATAGTATAGCAGCAATAAAGAGAGTCGAGATATGCTGATGCACATCAAAAGAGCTGATTTATTGCTTCTTTTTTTTTAAAGTTAATGGTTTAGCGATGAGCTCAAAAAAATCAGGTGTGCATTTCAACAGACTGATCAAATTTGATAATAACACGAAAATTCACTTGTTTGAATGAAGCTACAGAGAGAGAGAGAGAGAGAGAAAAGTTAATCATACGTTAAAAATACGTATGAAATTTCCTAAAGAAATGCATATGCTGTTTTCTGTGGTTTTTTTCTTCCGTTTCGGATAATGTGAAGAATGATAGAGTCAATTGGAATGGCTTGAATGGGCTCGTTTTCATTCTATCACTGTGAAATGTTTATTGGCTGGTTTCGGTGTTTGAAAGTCTGACGCCTTTTTCCCATCGCAAAACGAATCCGATGCCGATTCTGAGAAGCGGAGGTCTAGGAAAAAGCATGAGTATTTTTATCTTTGAATGAAACCAGCCAAAGGAAAAGTGGACCAAAATGGTTTGATAAACAAAAACGCACACGCCACTAAAGTGATACACATTCACCACAGTAAAATTAATAGAATGTGCGTATAAAAAAGCAATTTGTTTCTCCTACGAAACAATGCAAAATGCGCTATTATACTATACCTACATATAAGAAATGTGTGTAAAAATTTGGATGGAAATTCATTTGAAATGGACCAAATCATTGGCATTTCAATGTGAAGAATGGCAAATCAAAAAGGCAAATACTTTTCAATCACGGTATCATCTCTCGCACGCTTACGGCCACACTGATACCGTTTCGACTCGTTTCTATTATTGAGAGACGATGATGGCTATTATCTCGTGCGTTTCATCTTCACTTCAAGATTGCGAAAAAGAGAGATTCGCTGCTATTTTTATGTTAACGTTGAACTTTATGCCATTGATCTCTGAGCCATGCATTCAGTGGATAACTTCGAAATAAGATGAAAATGATGATGAAGGGAGAGGAAAAAGAAATGATATGAAAAACCAACGGCATTTTGTCGGTCGCTTTCTTCGCGAAGGTGAAGATGCACACAGATGCATGACATATCCATATATCCATATCCATACATGCGAGACGAGTTCATTTGTTCAAATTCAAATGAGATGAAATATCGAATACGCAATCGAATTCAATGACCAAGTTATGTCGTGTACCCAAGCAATTCTTTTTTTTTTCTCTTTCTGTTGTGTGTTTTTGTTCACGGTTTCGTGGGATTGCAATGTCGAAGTGACTAGACGAACAACAAGACAAATATATAGACATGTAACAACAGTGGCAGACAAATACACAAATAGAAGAAAACAATGGCAAAGTAAAATAACCGCAACAACAACAACGACAGCAATTTCCATGAGGCCTCCGATCTCTTCGGCTACGACCGGCTCGATACAAGATAGCATGGCAAAGAAATAAAAGACGAAAAAGAAGAAGAAAAAAAAATGAAAAAACAGCAGTAAAAAAGAAAATCGTGCATAGAAAATCCTAGGCAAAGTCATGGGCATGAATGAAACATCGCCACGACATCATCATCAGCATTCAGCATCACCACTGCAGCATATAAAGAAGAAAAAAAAGGAAAAAAACGCACATCGCACATATACTATGCATCAATGTATGAAATCTCTTTCGATTCGAGAGAGAGCGTATTCCATTAGCGTCGAGCTGTTGTCTCGCCTGTTTGCTGCTTCTTCTTTTTCCATTTTCGGTATTTCGCTGCGTTGTTGTTTATATCCACATCCACATTCACATACAACCACACGTACGCACACAGACAGTGAGAGCCCAAGTCGCACCCGAGTCACAATATGTGTAACGTTGTGTGCATGGGATCGGCGTGCATCGATTTCCATATATGGTAAAAATTTTTAGAGAGACGTTCGCGTTTTCATGGGAGTCAACAGACTGAACGTTGTAACCATAGTCGGTTCAACATCGATACACATTCACACTAACTCGCACCAATACACGCGTACAATCCGCTGCTCACTGACTGACTGACTGACTGGCTGGCTACGATATTTATGCGAATTCGTAAAAAAAAGAGCCGATGTCTCAACCCGTGCGCGTGAAAACACATTAGTCAGGGCATAGCGAAAGGGAGAAAGATAGATAGATAAAGAGAAGAAGAAAGACGAGAGACGAAAGAAGAGAGAAAAGCACACGATCATCAAATATAGTATACATGCCGAATGCTTATTCATCATCATTATCATCGTCAGCGATAGTACTGTTGTTCGATTTTGGTGTTTTTACTGTACACGGCCGTTACGCTTAAGCTGCCGGTGGGGATCCATTTATATACATGCTGCCCGTGCAATAATTCCATCATTACAATCCGTGTTCTCAGCAAGCGAACAACGAACCAAATTTTTTAAACAAAAATAAAACCACACAGTGTGCACTTTTAGTGAACGAAAAAAAAGCCTCCAACGGATTAGTTTTTTTGGTGCAAAATAAAAAAAAAGCAGAAGCGACAAATCGTGATATTACTACTAGGATTACATTAGTGCATATACGCAATTATTTATATAGTTCATTTTTTCCCCCGATATTTTCAACGAAATTCCAATGTAAGTACAATTCATACGATGTTTCCTGTAAATAACGAACTTTTTTTTTTCGTTCATCGCTCATTTCGGCTATGTCAATTTGTTTATTCAAAATTCTAAAAGTGCAGATAAAAAACGACAACAATTTGTTTTTCACTCGAACAAAAAAAGAAACGATATGAATTTGTGTTTGGATACTTAGTTAGTGATAATAATTATTTGTCAACAAAGTCAACGCGAACAAGCGCCAAAAAGAAACAAAAGCAAACCGACAAACAGAATTCGAACCAGAAAAAAAACTGTAAGAACTGAACGCTAAATTCCGCTCATAATCTTCTCATAACTCGTGTGTGACAATAACAACTCAAAGTAAGCGATGCGCATTGTGGCGACAACACACGATTTGTGAGTGTGTGTGTTTGTGTTTCTTGTGTTTTCTCATTGTGCGTTCTTTTGCTACGGCATAGTTAATTTGCTCTACATTTCCTTTTACGCCCTTACGCCGATATCATGAACGAATTGTTTTGCAAATTGCAAATTATCTGGCATACGCGTGCAAGCACATCAAACCATGTTCGAACTCTATCACTCGTTCGCTCTATTTACAATGGCCGATTTTGAAAGTAAATTAGACAAAGAGAAAAACCAAATACCAATTTTACTCAAACACATTTTCAATTGAACTCATTGTTTAGTCTATTCGAAACTGGCTAGAGAAAAAAAAAATTGGTTTACATTTGCGCCCGAACTAGTAAACAAATGAAGATGATGTGTTCACAATTCGAACGAGAGCAATACTCGTCTCAGCCAAAAACAGAAACTATTTACATATACGCGTAATGCCATGTGACGAAATGCCGGCGTTGATGAAGGAAGATGAAACAAGCGAAGCAACCATCCAAAAAAAAAAACGTTACCCAATTTTTAATTGTGATTTTTTCATTCCGTAGATGGCTATAATTAGTATGGCAAAGACTCTTGAGTTTCTCAGTCAGTTGAGTGTGTTGCCCAAAATAGATATGTATCGCGAACAAGTGTCGGCGTCAGTGGTTTTCCTTCGAAACACTACCGTGATGCAAATCGAATTGAAGCGATGAATGTGTGTGAGAAACCATTGCCATAAATAGACATTCGACCATTGCGCTCATTTGAACTTGAAAAATTGTGCGGCGTTTTTTTTTTCTCGTCTCTTCTCGCCACTCTATAAATATATCGAAACGTTAATATTCGTAATTCCGATTCCGACATTACCTATCCTACGTGAAAAGTGGTTGGTTGCTTGGTTCATTCGTTCGTTTGTTCGTTCGCCGCAGGCGAGCTAGAAAACCTTCGCAACGCTTTTGATCAACCCATGTATGTAACTATATGTTGCTCGGCTAATGTTGTGTATTAAATCAATTTCGATGAATTTGTTGCTATCTTTTGTTGCTTGGTTCATTCGTTTGTTGAAACATTCTTCCATATTCGGATAGCAATGTTTGCCATAGCGCCATGCCTTTCGGTTATTATTGCTCCAAAAACTGCACGCAATCCATTAATACACCGTGGTTGTGTCATTTGGATTATTTGGTGTTATTCAATTTACTTTTGTTGTCCTGTCTTCCACTGTTTCGCCGTCTCGCTCGCTCTGGCTCTGCGGCAAATTTGCCGCATTATTTTGGTAGTTGTCGATCGCTTCAGAACAAGCGCACATGACAACACACCATATCCAAGCAATATGCATAAATCGACCGAATTTAATGTTGGCCAATTTGATATGGCTGCTCCCATATTTGCTAAAAAAAAAAATTTGCTTATTCGTCGCTTTCGTCTCTCGGGTTTTTTGTTCGCTTTGTCTTCAACCGTTGCACGATTTCGGCAACACAAATTGTGTTGTTGCCTTCCAATCATTTCATTCTCTCCTTTTCTTGCATTCAATTTTTTTGGATTGTTTTTTGTTTCTCTGTTTCCTTTGTATATTCGGCTCATTTCATATTCACTTCAACGAAAAAGGTCATAAAACACATTTTGAGTCAATATGACAGTTTCCTTTTAGAATTAAAAAAAAAATAATTCAATTTTGTAGAACAATGGTCGACTCGTGTAAATGAAGCATGAAAGGCGAAACGGAAAAGCAGCACACACTCACACGACTCACTTTTTTTTATCAATTCAGTTATCGTTTTCTTTCTCTTTATCCATACGTGGTGATTGTGTGTTTTCCTTTCTTTTGAGAGAAAAAAAAAACCAACAACAATAACGGCACCAGATAGAGATATTTTTAAGTTAAATAGATATGTTATTCAAATGGCATGAAAACACCCATGCATTGTTACTGACAGTTATACTATTTCTTTGGCATTTAAATGAAGTTGCTTCAAACAAAAGCCACATAAAAAAAGGCAGTATATATGGAAAAAGAAACAAAAATGCTTGTCTCTTCTCTCGTCTATGACACACACACTCCATAATCTCTCTAATTCTCTGCCTGTGTCTCATTTGCCGACATTGAATGCAATATTGCGGTGTAAACAGTAATAATAATAATTTCTGAAATGAATGTAGAGAATGAAAAAAAGCAAGAGCAAGCCATTAACGATCCCCGCATAAATACAGGGAAAAATTCACGGAAGAGACAAATTTCATTGGGTTCACCCAAGGCAAAAGACACTTATTTGGTCGTGTTATCTGCGCGACAAGCATTGAAAATTCAGATATATATATAGAGAGTGCTAACGAAGCACTCATATCATATATGGCAAATGAAATTCAATCGCGAGCGCATTGCAAAACAAGAGGCAAAGTACAGAAAAATCGAATGAAAGACGAGAAAAAAGAAGAATTTTATATATGATTCGCCAAACGTGTACATTGATTCTAGATGGTTTCAAAAAAATATTGGACTGCAACAATCTATGATTGCACAAACACCAAGCATATTTGCCGAACGACAGAAGAGATTACGTGTATGTATGTGAGTGAATGAGAGCCGCGTCACACACAATGTATAAAGTGCTGACTCTTTTTTCCCTTCGTCTTTAAAAAAAAAAATTCCAATTTTATTGTGTGTACGCTATTTTTTTCTTCTCGTTCATTCGTCGCTTCGTTCGTCATGTTCATCACTTTTACGTGGAATTCTGTTTTAAAACATTGCCTTATATGGTCATGAAAATGTTTGATCGTTTGTTACGCGCACACTCATGCCTTACACTCATACACACAGCAAGCAGTGTTGGCGCTGGAAACGCCGAAAGCCGTACGTGTGTGTATACTTGTAGCAACTGTTCGGGTTTTTATGGTGTGATGATTCAAAATTCCAAGCGTTCGTCATCCGATATTGTGATTGTGTGTGCGCGCATACTGTGTGTAAGCCGATACGGTGTGCCATAGTGGTTGTGCAATTGGTGGGGATATTTTGTTCATATTTGGTAGCGCTTTTCGCTTCGAATTGAATCGGAACGAACGTTTTTTTCTGCATACTGTAGCGTCACTTGTCGTTTAGCCTTAGAAGTGTTAGGAATAAAATTCATTTTATTTCTGTTGTGCGCAAGCAATCCAACCTCAACTAGAAGATATTCCATATTTGCTGTGGTGTTTGAATAATTTTTTTGTGTGAAACTTTAACAAAAAGGTATTTTTTTAATTTTTGGCGTTAATTTCAATTCCAATTTTTCTGTTTTTTTCTTCTTCCTTTTCCTGTCTTCGATATTGAAATTTTCTCTGTTCGGTAACAGAAAAAAATTACGAAAATTAAAATTAAAATAGTTTTGTTTGAGAGAAAAAGGGAAAAAAATCGACGATTTTTGTATTGTATTGTGTAAAGAAGAGAAATTCGTGTTTGCCATAAATGGTATCAATTTGTTGGTATCGCATCGCGTCTAGAGAGAAAAAAAATCCGAAAGTGGTTGCTGCCAACATAGCAAATTGAGTACAGTTTTTTTTTTCTTTCTTCTTCTTTTCTCACTTCCTTTTCGGACTACTGATATCTTTTCAGAAGACCACTTGTCTTAGGGCGTTGTCTTGCATTCGCTGAACGAGTTTCAATCAATTTTCCAACATAATTCAATAAAATCATCATCGAGCGATGCACAATGCCCACCGACGCCTACGGATTTTTCGTACTTTTTCTGAAAATTCAGTTTGAACAAGCCGAGAAAAAAAATTGTCGGTTTTTTTTTCATGATACGCCATTTTCGGCTTTGATTCATCGCCTCATTTGTATGTGTGATTTTGGTTCTTTTGGTCTCTTGTCCCGATGGAATCGGTATATATGTGCGTGTGTGTGTATGTGTGTATGGGTGCAGCTTAAGCACGCATACGCATGAATCAGAATTTACCAGAGAGATTCCAACAATCGATGCCGAATCAGAGAATATGTGCACGGCTGTATGTGTGTATGTGTATGCGTGCGTGTGTGAGTGTAAATTAACCGTCGTTTTTTTTCCGCTTGGTTTTGGTTCAAGCATCAGAACCATCGGCTTCTGTGTGATTGAAACCGGTATCAAGCGACAGTTTTTAACGTATTCAGCACTCTTCACCGACAAGAATAAAGTGTGACGCGACGAGAAGAGTGTGCATGAGAGAGAGAAAGAGAGTTATAACTAACTCACGAAATATATATATGTAAAAAAAGAAGAAGCGTCGTTTTCGCAACGGTTTTCTCCCTTTGCATATTTCGTGCGCTTTTGAACATTCAAAACGGAATTTATTAGAAAGTACTCTACATACTATTTGGTGTGCTCTCGTTGCTATTGTTTCATTTCTCTCTCTCTCTCTCTCTCTCTCTCTCTCCGTTTTTATTTCTTCTGCTGCTGGTTTTTTTTCTCAACTCACTTTGTGTGCGCTCGTTTGTTCGATCCGTTAAAACAAATAATTTTTCACAAGTAATTTAATAAAATGAACGTTAATTAGTTTGCATTTTTCGTTGCTCTCGTTTTACATTATCTGCCATAGCGTTTTGATGTTATATATATTTTTTTCATTCTTCTTCTCGATTATGATTTGCATTTTAAAAGCCACCGTAATGAATATGATCTAATTGGTATGTGTCTGTTGTTTTTTTTTTTTCCTTCCATTTTGTTTGGCTCCGGTTTAGAATTCAATATGTGTGACGAAGAAGTTGCTGCCCTCGTTGTTGACAATGGATCCGGTATGTGCAAAGCTGGTTTCGCTGGAGATGATGCTCCACGTGCCGTGTTCCCATCGATTGTCGGTCGTCCACGTCATCAGGGTGTGATGGTTGGCATGGGCCAAAAAGACTCGTACGTTGGAGATGAAGCTCAAAGCAAACGTGGTATCCTCACATTGAAATACCCAATTGAACACGGTATCGTTACCAACTGGGATGATATGGAAAAGATCTGGCATCACACCTTCTACAACGAATTGCGTGTCGCCCCAGAGGAACATCCAGTTTTGTTGACCGAAGCCCCATTGAATCCAAAAGCCAACCGTGAAAAGATGACACAAATCATGTTTGAAACATTCAACACCCCAGCTATGTATGTAGCCATCCAAGCTGTGTTGTCATTGTATGCTTCCGGTCGTACCACTGGTATTGTCTTGGATTCAGGAGATGGTGTCTCGCACACCGTGCCAATCTATGAAGGTAAGAATCGTTTTTGTTTACTTTTCCATTTCCGCATTTCGACATTTGTTTAGGCGCTTTGATTGCACAATAAACAAACAAACACGAACAACAACAACAACAACATTGAACTAAACAAAACTTTTTCTCTTCTCTGAATTTCCTTTGTCCCTTTCATCGAATAGGTTATGCATTGCCACATGCTATCCTCCGTTTGGATTTGGCTGGTCGTGACTTGACTGACTACTTAATGAAAATCTTGACTGAACGTGGCTACTCATTCACAACCACAGCCGAACGTGAAATTGTCCGTGACATCAAGGAGAAATTGTGCTACGTTGCATTGGACTTCGAACAAGAAATGGCCACTGCAGCCAGCTCCAGCTCATTGGAGAAGAGCTACGAATTGCCAGATGGTCAAGTCATCACCATCGGAAATGAACGTTTCCGTTGCCCAGAAGCTCTCTTCCAACCAAGCTTCTTGGGTATGGAAGCCTGTGGTATCCATGAAACCACATACAACTCAATTATGAAATGCGATGTCGATATCCGAAAGGACTTGTACGCCAACACCGTATTGTCCGGCGGTACCACAATGTACCCAGGCATTGCTGATCGTATGCAAAAGGAAATCACCGCATTGGCACCATCAACCATGAAAATCAAGATTATCGCACCACCAGAACGTAAATACTCCGTATGGATCGGTGGTTCGATCTTGGCATCGCTTTCAACATTCCAACAGATGTGGATTTCGAAACAAGAATACGACGAATCAGGCCCATCAATTGTGCACAGAAAATGCTTCTAAGCTAATCAATCAATCGAGCGACGACAACAACACACGCACCTCGCAGTCGAAAATCGAAATCGGCCGTAGCAACTCTAACTGCATCCATTTTAAGTTCGCTACAGCAACAAAATCATCAACAAGAATAATAATAAAAATTGAATACAACAACAAAAAATTACATTCAAAAAAATACATTTAAACAAAAAAAAAGCAACAACAACCAACACATATTCTCAAGAAACAGCAACAACAACAAGAAAAAAAAATACATGCGCATTCACACATTACATATACTTAATTACTACTTTTTTTTCGTTATATGTATGATTAAAAAAGAAAAGGAGAAATAAAAAAAGAAAACGTAAAAGAAAGAGAAAAGAGAAAGAAAAACGGATCAGAACGATGAAATATTGATATGGAATTTTTCAAACGGAAAAGCATATTTTCTATTTGATATAATTTAAACAAAAAAAAAAAAAATTCTATGCTAGAACGAAATGCGTCTCGAACAAGTTTCTTCTGCAAGCCAGTCGATTTAGTTATATACGTTCATTTCATTTTTTATCGTTTTCGATTCAATTTTTTTTTGCCCGGCTCTAGCATTTTTTTTTTCGTTTCTCATTTTGAAAGTAATTATCCTTTTTTTTGTTTTGTTTCGTTTGAGATATTGCATATTTTTTTCGTTCGTTTGCATGTTTCTTTCCATACACTACACACAAAAAAAAACACACACATTCGTATGATTAAAATTAATATTATTAATATGAAACCAAATGAAGTTGGAATTAAAATAAAAGTCGAAAAATAAACAATTTCATACAAAAAATGTAAACCAATTGCACTTTCATTTATACAAAAACAAGCGGAAGATGAAGACTTTAACAGCACATCAATCTTTGATCAAAGAAATAGGGAAAAAAATTGGCAACAGAGTATTAATCAAATAATTAGCAGCAGCAGCAGCAGCTTTTGGTGACAAGTAAATTTGCTAATGACACATGTTTGTTCCAGCATTAGTAACTTATATCAACCTTAATCTACATTCATATAACTGAAAAACATACACACACTCGTGAGAAACAAGCAAAAAAAAATGTCATTTTCATTATGATTTTTCAATGCCAAACCGAAGAAGAAGAATAAAAAATCTACTAAGAACCTCTAAAATAAATAAACAATAAGAGAAAATCAAGTCTTTTGATTCAAATTTTCAATGGTTATCTGTTGCTCTATCTCTCTTTCTCTATCGATCTCTTAGTTTGTCTATTTACCCGTGTGCACACAATACAGCGCAATCAATCTACCGTTGTAATAGGCTCTCTGTCTCGCTGTGTGTGTGTTTTTTTTCTTCACTTCGTTTCATGTTTAATTCATCAGTGTTGTGCATTCAATTGGACGATATAGGAAATAATCGGCTATTAGCAAAGCGCTGAATTCATGCCACCGTTGTACAACATAATGAGCGTTCTATTTCTAATGTCTAATATGCCATTGTGAATTGGAGAGAAAGAATAGAATCGTCTTGGATGAACAGTGTAACAAAAAAACAACAACAACAACAACAAAGAATCAAGTGAGAGAGAAACACGCTATTCGTGTCATAAATAGATGCATAAAATGTTTAAATTCCGTTGTAATTGGCTATTCTATCTTATCGTATGTGGGTTATCTATTCTCGTCGCAACCGAAACAATGAAACACCTATTCGAATCCAGCTTATGTAAGAGCCCTAAAAACTAATGACGACGACAACGACGAAAACGACGAAAACGACGATTGCGACGATCAACGTCAGAATTTGCTTAGATTCATACCTAAAATGTGTCGTTTCATGCAATTTTTCTGGCCTAATATGGTGCTTTTATCGTATTTTTTTTAATGTAAATACAGATACGAATGCAATCACGTACATCGACTGGCAACAGGTTAAAATTAGCTTAATTAGAAGAACTGAATAGGGTCTCACATTATTGTTGTTTGTTCATTGAATGGTCACATGATTTTCACCGATAAAAAAATATTTATACATAATGTTTCTCCAGCGCTCTTCTTCATTCATTAGCCATGCACACACAAAGCATTTGTGTATGGCGCCAAAAGCAATCATTCCAGGGTGAATGTTCGTTCAACGCTATTTTTTTCTGTGCTCTCATGCTAAAATAGGGAAAAAGGTATCGACTACACAGTGAGAAAGAAAAAAAAACAACAATAATCCGCCTTTGTACAACGGAAAAATGTGATGCGCATGTAAATGAGCGGTGAGCACCACTTGACGATGACATCACTCTCACTTTTTTCCGCTCATATCATGTCTTTGAATACCAAAGCAACCCTTTTCGGTCAGAATATATAAACAACGTTCGTTTTGGAATTCATTCTATGAACAATCGTCACAAGGTACAAATTTGCGTCGACTCATGTGAAACACATGGACGATGAAATCACGGTTGTAAATATATTTTCGTTATCTGCTCTTTTTCATTGGCCAACGAACGAATGCTGCATACGCCTGCTATTTTTCAATGTATTTACTCGTGATATAGGCCACTGTTTTGCTACCTCGTTCAATGTTTACTCAGTTTGGAAGAAAAAAAAATAAAAATAAAACATAAAGTGACTGTGTTTGATTGCCAATTAATGACATTGACAAATTGTATCATTCTATTGCTCTACAATACAATGTCACGCATATACCCAATGTCCAATGTGACAATTAGCGTAGCGGCACTTCACATCAAACGTATATGTCCATTAATTTAAATCATTGATGAATTTGTTTTTTTTTTTGTTCGTTCTATGTTATTTCTTCTGTACGAGCGGCGACTCTAACTCGTTACCAACTTCACGGCATTTCGCCACAAAAAGCACTCAACGATGATAAAGCTTTGAGATTTGAATATTAACGCACAAATACTTTTCGGAACTTGGTATTTGAAAATAGAACGACTGTGAATATGTTGGATAGTAAACACTGAACAATTTCCAGACAATTTTTTTTCTCCCAACCACAAAGGAAAGCCGATTTTTAGCAAGAAAACGATTGAAAACACTTTTTGTTGATTTTGACAAAAAAAAATGTGGAACTTTTTTTTATTTCTTCTTTGTCAAAAACAATTCATTGCTCCTCAATAATGGAGTAACAGAATGTAATCGGTTGATTTTGTTCCGCTTTTGAGCTCCCGCAGCATTATGGTTTCGAGGCGGAATTTTCGTAGCCGATGAATGTCTGAAATTGAATTGAACAGGAATAAAAAACATTTGGTCCTATTTTCCAAATAAAGAGTAAAAAAAAAACTTGACCTACCTCTTGACTTGGCCCATTAGCAGTACCGCAACGATAACAATTCCGAAATTGCCAGCACGTTTTGTTCGTTACTTCGAAGGTTTTGTTACAATTGTAACAAATGTAAAATCCTCTCCAGAGTGGCATAGGCATTTTTCAATCTTCACTTCGGAAATTTTCAGCTTCAAAGTGTATCAGATGATGTCAGAGCTCAACTGAAATGCAATACCTTTTTACAATGCATCGATGTCTTCTTGCCAAGTTTCCAAATGAATTCCGATGTTGTGACGATCGATTGTATTAAATGCATCGATAAAAATATGCTGAGACATTAAAAAAAACTGCATTCATCATTGTTTGATGACCATTTTTCAATGTTTTGGAAAGATTGAAATAATCTACCTCATTGAATCGATGGCATTGTTAGTGTCGGTTCATACATTATGAAAAATATTCATCGAATGATGCAGCTCTCGGGTATATATTCATTATCGCGTTCTTAATTTGTATAATTTCTTGGCGTTGATATACAACAATATTATTCATTCTGTTCTCAGTGAGCAGAGAATTTTTTGCAGAAAGAAAGATTGAACAATCAACAATTCAACCAATAAAAATCATTTGGAAAATGAATCGGAAATATTTCTTCTTTTCTTCGAACACCATGCACAATTGAATTTTATATAATCGATGTGATGTGTTAATGACCAGTTAATGAAAGCAATCGATTATTTCACTTTGGAAGAAGTAATCTAATATAGACTGCTGCATTTTCAAATACAAATTCAGTTGTCATTGATATTGAATTTTTTTCTCTAAAAAATTGCAGTACAACAAAGATCCATGTCAAATTTTGATTCAATCATTTGAAATTCGGTTTGAATTTCAGGAATGAAAGAAAAAGAATTTGATAAAAAAAATCAAATGAACGAAGATAAAAAACGAAGAGAAATAATCAGTTTGATTTGAAGAAATAATCAGAAAAATGGAAAAAGTTCATATCTACCATTGAGTCATAGTTTTTTTTTAAATTGAAATTGTTCGTTGGCTTTTCATAATCGTTACTCTTATTAGCACATTATCAATTTTTGTAAAATACCATTTTTGGCTGAAAAAAATGGAGAATTTTAATTTAAAAAAAAAATTGGTGGAGACCATTTTGCATTACGTCATTGAGCACAAATGTTATTTTGATTATTTCTTTATCAATTTCCTTTGAAATTTATGCCAAAAATAATGCTGAAACAGAGTGCGTGGAAAAGAATGTCGATAAGTTGACGATGTATTGTTTTAACTTGACTTAATAACGACATTGATCAATAATTATGTTTGTATCAATAAATGTGTCAAATAAAACAACCAATCGACCGAACCATGAACACAAACAAAGATAAAAAAATTTCAGCTAAACATCGAGATTAATATTTGATCAAGATAAAATGTTTGAAAGCATTTTTTTTAGTTGACACTTAAAACCAAAATAATAAATTAATTGTTTCTCTCGATTCTGTTTTCATTTTATTATTGAAAATTCAGTTTATTTAGTAAAATCAGTCCAAGCCCAGATTCTTCCGAGAATATTGTATTTAATGAAGATCGTGTAAAAGAGGAAAGTGTACCACACCAGCACCAATGTATAATGAGCCAGAGCAAATCTGAAAAGAAAAAAAATTAGCATTTAAGTTCAAAATTTCAAATTTCATTGTTTTATACAAAAAAGAATTGATTAAATTCAATCAACCTTTTGTAATTGCGTCTGGCTCGAGGTAGGTTCTCATCCTTTTCGTTAAGTAAATAACGTCGAGCGCCTGAAATAACGGTAACGGATAATTAACTCAATATCTACTACTGTTTTTGCGTCAATTGCGTCGAATTTTGAATGGCAAAACGAAGTTCAGTGACACATACCGTACATGCAAGCGATGAAGTACTTTCTGATGTCACCGGTCACGAAGCGATCGAATCGAAAATCCTCATTGTCTTCGGTTTTGATGATGTCATTCAGCGCCAAGAATTTTGCATTTTTAAATACCCAATGCGTGGTAATGAAATAGTGCAGGGCTAAATTTGCACCATATATCCTACGCTGTAATTTTGCGACACTGAAATGGAAATGACATTTTGATTGAATATTAATAAAAAAAAAATGGGCTTATAATTAACATTTTTCAACTTTACCGGAAGAGCGAGAGAGAGAGAGAGAGAGAGAGAGAGAGAAATGAACTTACAATTGTCGTTGCCCCGTCAATTTGAACACGAAATCTATGAAAAATGCAGTAAACAGTTGGAATAGAATAAACTAGAAACGAATGAAAAAAACAACATTTGAATAAAACATGACACAATGACTATAGAATTTTTCACGCCGGCCATTTACCCGAATGTAGTTATTGTATTTGCATTTGGTGATACTGCCTCCGGGCAACCAAATCATTTTGTCGATTGGCACATCGGGCGCTAGCTTTCGTCCCATTTCGACAATGAATCCGGTGGTAAATTTACGCTGAATGGATGTTGAACAGTTGTAAACGGGAACTTCGGGTAGTTCGGATTCGACCCCACGTTTCCAGGCGGCGACTATCATCGCCTTGATTGAGGTGTCAACGGGCGTGAAATCGCTCACTACATCTGGATCACCGTACGTAGTGCGCAACAATCCCAAACCACAAGCCAACAATAAACCAGTTGGACCTAGAATGACAAATATGTGTTAATTCAAGCCATTGACAACAACATCGTATGGGAATTCCCAGCGGAAAAGAATAAATTCTAATTAAAGATGATTCATTCCGGTTTTGGGTGTTATTTGGGAAACGAAATCGAATCGCAATGTAAAAAAAAAAACAGAACCAGTAATCTTGGGTATTTTTGGCTCATTCTGGGAACCACTCCAAAAATAGAATTCAATGTAATATGCTACGTACCATTGAAATTATCGATCCATCCCGGCATCGGTTCGTCCAGTGAACTCACAACAATCGACGGTCGAAAGATAACGACGGGCAATCGATCACTAAAATCTTTAACGGCCTGTTCAGCCAATCCCTTTGTGAATGTGTACGTATTAGGCTCTGCATTGGTGAATTTCTGTGTCAATGCATTCAATGTGGTTTCATCATACTTTTCGGCAATTTTGATGGCCATCTCCCAGTCACCGTTCGGCGGATAGATCATCTCTTCGACGATTTTCTTTGTTGGATTACAGTAGGTCGTCGACACATGGAGAACAACACGAATTTGTTTGAGTTTTTCGGCCAACCGCATAACCTCAACGGTTCCGCGCGTATTTAGCAAAATTGCATTTTTCAGTGCATCATCAAATCTCACACTAGCCGCCGAATGGAAAATCACCGACACATTCTCCATTCGCTTAAAGTCCTCATCACTGATGCCAAGACCTATTTGCGTACAATCTCCATTGATTGCGCACAATTTACTGAAATGATTCGGTAGCTCCTGATGCAGTCGATCGAAAACGGGCACTTTTCCCAACTCTTCCAGTCGCTGCTCGGACGTTTTATTCTTTTTTCCACGAATCAGCACAAAAATTCGATTTAAATCTGGACACGATCGTAACAGCTTCTCAATCAACACTTTACCCATAAAACCTTGAAAATCACAACAGATTTGGTTGAAACCAGTTTTCATCATAAACACTTTGACACTTTTTATTGTGTGTTTTTTCGTGGAAACGCTTAATATTTACCAGACCCGCCAGTGATAAAAATATCCCGTCCCTTGAAGAACTCCTTTATTCCCGGTGCCTTTTCATCAACCATTTTGCACAAAATTTGATTCTAGTAACTATTTGATAAATTAAATGTTTAATATTTATGTTCTTTTTTTTCCTTATTATCAATTTTAGTTTGACTTGAGTCACCACGCTGTCGCAACTGAAAAAAAAGAGTTGTGAACACGTTCACGTTTCGTCTCAAACTATTTAGCGATTTGAAAAAATGCAATTTGGTTATGGTTTGTTTGCTGAGTCAGTCCAATTTCCGAATTAAATGGTTTAACACTGTTATTTGAACCCGTGAATGACTTTTTTCTTCGACCAATCGCCTGTTTTGCTTTCATCACTACGATGTGTATGTATATATTTTGGTCGGCACGCATTTCTATCAATACAATTCAAATATGCAAACATATGGATATATTTTCATTGTAAAATTGAACTTCACCTTTTATTTTACTTCCATTTATTCCATTGATTACCGGTGTCATGCTTGAGCTTAGAATTCCAATTAAATAAAAAAAAAGAACGCAATGCACACAGAGAAATCAGTCATACATAGTTATGCCAGAACAAAGTGCGTCAAAAAAAAAGTTTCACTCACATCGTTTTTGCATAATTTATCAGCTCTGTTGATTATTAAATTTGTTTGCCACTACTACGATAGATTGTTTTGAACTCCAGTCACTAATTTTATTTTTGTCATTTTCGTTAGAAACTTAATACAAATTTTGAATTAGAATTAGAAGGAAAAGTATGCAGAGTAATGTGTAGAACAAAAGCTTAGAGACAAAAAGAAAAAAAATTTCCAATTCCATGCTGCATTGAAGATGAAAATGTCGCGATATCTGTATCAAGCAGATTACGGTCTAATTCTGACTCTAATTCACTGCCATCGAATGATTCGAAGTCGGTTCCTTTTTCAGTTTCTAATTCGTCATTTGATTGAATTGTGTATTTTACCATTTTGAATCTTCTGTTTTAGTTTTGTTACCCGGCAAATATTTTGAATTGAAACCGATCACTTGTCGATATATGCATAGAAAATATGTTCAATTATTGCTTATATGAAACTTGCTTCACAAAACACGTAATGTAAAGATGCACGAAAATTAGTTTTTTTTTCAGTTACTTAATCTGTCAGTTACGTCATCCCGCCTTAATTATTGCTTCTGGGTATATTTATTTTTTGTAATAGCAGATTTTAAAGAAAGACATAAGTCTGTTTTCATTCGAAAAATTTATTTCAAAAAATTCCAGCTCACGTTAAAAGGTGACTTGGATTACATAGCTTTTATTTGAGATAAAGTGATTAGATTAAAATGTTCGTTATTAAAACGTATATTCCAGCACATTCAAACAATTAGATATAAAATGCCTTCGTTGGTAATTATGAAAAACCAATTTGATGAAACCAATTTATTAATTTATTTTTATAAATGATTGTTCACCTATTTTTGAGATAGAAGTATGTGACCGAATGTGTTTCGAATCCAATTGCGGTACTTGATGAAATGACCATCGATATGAATGATACGACTGAGGATGCTGTTTTCCGTACAATTTGGTGCTCTTCTTTCATTGGAAGAAATGGGCATTGATAATGCAACAAAAGCATCATCAAATGCTTGTATCACATTTGCGGCACGATATGTACCTGAACCAGCATTCGACGAAGGATTATTTGCATCTTGAATACAAAATAACTGTTCTTGGCCTTTAACCAATCTACAGGGCAATTCGTTTCTCGGCAAAATTGCACCACCATTCAAGGTAGTTATGCCAGTAGATGTATAATTGAACTTACGACCATACAATTCCAATAAACCCAACAGCGAATCACCCAAGTTAGCACCATTATTGTCTTCCGGATGCGTTTGCAAGTAATTAATGACCATTAAAGTCAAAGCATGCGATGTAATTCCGCCTAAACAATTCAAATATTTTATTTTCTCAAATAAAGTATTGTGTATGTATTGATTATTTAATCCAAACCTGTGAATCTAACATTGAGTCCACGTTCCTTCATCAATAGCTTCAATACGAGTGTTAATTTCACAAATTTTGGATATTTTTGTTTATATTCGCTCATCAAAACTTCCTGTCTCTCAGACGAATCACAACAGAGTTTCATATCGATGTTGATTTTGCTCTCACGATCGACAAATTTAATAATCGGAACCGTGGCACTATCTATAATTGTGATTGAATTTGGTTCGGCAACATTATTAGCCAATATTTGAGTGGCTAACAACTGTAATCGATTTGGGACCGAAACACCGACTCCCACTAGATCAATGTCACTTGTTGGTAGAGCCAATCCTATGACTACACTACCAAACAGTTTAAGTTGTGCATGTGGCCACAATTGATAGAATACTGATTTAATACGAGCCACCACTCTCTCACGTAATGCACGCTCTGTCCGTGTTGGTTGCATGTATTCAAAAAACTGTTCGATTTCCGTGTGTAATCTGGAAAAGATTGAAAAAAATTGCAGTAAATTAGTAAATACAGACAGATAAATATCAATAGATCATAAGCTATAATACTTACTCCACTGCTCCAGATGGATATATGAATCTTTTTGGTACCCAAGGACATCCATTATGTTCTACATATTGCTGTGTTGAATTCAAATCAATTGCTTGTATCGGCTCGGCAACATCTTCTTGGGACTGGATCTTGGCAGCTAGATTACAAAACAATTTATTTAAAAAAACGAAACTTCACATCTTTGATAGCAATAAATAAAGTCAAAATTACATAACATTTAAGTTCAATAATTTGGTAGAACATCCATTTATAAATAAAAAAGATCATTATAGAAATGTGGGAAAAACTGTGTTTACTTACAATTTTCATTAACTATGTACGCTAACACATGCATTGATGCAAATGCATTAATTAACACTATGACCGTAACTTTTATCACCATCATTGAAAATTCGTCGTAGATTTTGCTATCAGAAAGATAATGAAAGTGTAAAATCCAGGCCTGCCACAGATTTTTTTTCCTAAAAAAGCTGAAAAAGCTGATATTACCAATTTGAGCAAGCAAAAGCTGATGAGATTAATATGGCAAAATCAAAGAAGCAGTTATAAAAATAGTTTTTTTTTAGTGTTTCTAGTCGAATCATAAATGAAATTTTATTTTCAATCTTACTTGCTACGCAGTTGACTTATAAATAATATTGCTAACTGAATTAAATTTGACTTCCATGTTTTCAATATGTTTATCTCGCATCAAGTGTTGGGTCACAGCAGCAAATCCTTTGCTTTTGATGTTGATAGTACTATCGCAGGCTGAACATCTCAACGTAAAATCTTCTTCCTTCTTGAAAAATTCTTTGTATTTCACTTTGCTTTTGTCTTTCATTTCGAATTCCAAATTAGTCCAATCATTATGAACTTTGCATGAAATTCTATTTCACAATAGAAATGTACTTGTTTGATTTGAATGGAAATGTGACTCGTGCCAAAATCGAATGTGAACTGATTGTTGCATTATTATATTTTTGATATTTGGAGCTACCACTTGAGCCAAAAAATGCTTGTGCACTCATTTTCACATCTAGCAAGTGTTCGCCGAATTGGAGAATAACAAAACGGTAATTTCTTTTTATCAGTTTCGCAATTGCCTCTTTACATCGATTTATAAACATTATCTATAAAGTGTTGTCATGCCAAATCGAAGCAATAACAAAAACGATAATTTCTTATTTACATTGATTCATAAATATGCTGACCAATGCGTTTCAGATAAATTGAAAGAATGACACCGTGCCATAGCACAGTGCCAATGATTCAGAATTAGATTGAGTTAATATCGTCTTCATAAGAAAAACATGTTTACTTTTTCATTGCTCCGTCTGAAAACGCGTATCATTGTTATGATAAGCATTTTTTTATTGAGATTTTTTTCATCATTTGTATTAGTTTTCTCATTCTTTTTTTTAAAAAGCTGAAAAAGCTGAACTGTGACCGAAATAGCTGATAATAGCTGAAGATTTCCAAAAAGCTGATAATCAGCTCAAAAGCTGACCTGTGGCAGGCCTGAAAATCAATTGAAAACTGTATTAATGTCACAAACAGTTCAACCCACGCGCGACTCCACACTTAGCTTCTAAATGTGACACCGTAGTAAGTGTGGGCATACATTTCGCGAATAAGCGACGAAGAGAATGGAAACAAGTGCGCGTGTATTGGTCGCTACACTGAGAAGCATCGTATCAGGCTACTCATCACCACGCACGCACTTGTTTCCATTCTCTTTGTCGCTTATTCGCAAAACGTATGCCCACACTTACTACGGTGTCACATTTAGAAGCTAAATGTGGAGTCGCGCTTGGGAATGCGGAGTTTTCACTGATGTATCATGAGATTGCAGTCAAAATTTCTATACGACGAATTGTGTTTTTAAGACATCGATTTTACATTATTGAACTTGTCTTCACAAAGTTCAGAGTTGAACTGGAACTAAAATATGATCTCTAAAGTGAGGTCAGTCAAAAAAAGGAGGAGTCTACATCCATTTTTAGAAGTGAGAAAAAAAGAACAAAATGATTTCAAATGAAACTTGATTTAAATAATATGAGAAAAGGTCAGAATTTGACCTGACTTCAGACCAATTTTCCATCTGTCTGCAACATGGGCTATAATATTGTAAGGAAACTGCATTGAATTGCCTACAAATATGCAAGTGAAAACATGTGCGCACTTCCGTTTTACATGAATATTTATCTTGCACACGTGTGATGATTTTCATGAAATTCAAGCGGACAAATTTTATTTTCAGGCATATTTGTATGGACCATCAGTGTTGTAGACGATTCAGTCTACGATTCATCGTCTCACAATTTGAGCAATATCATTTCAAATGCATCTTTGCACATTCATCGTCCTTCCAAATAAACACATTCATTGTTTGTAGGGTGCATTAAACATTAGCACCACGATGTCACCTCCAAAGACATTAGTGTGACTCAAAGGACGATGATAGTCTCCCGTACATTTGAAACATCATTTTGACGTCTCCATTTCCACCATATAGATTTGCATTCGAGACTTCAAGTCTCAATGCAAAAATAGACGGAGAGAGTGGAGACGCCAAAATGATGTAAAAACTATTTTCCTCCTTTACGACCAGTCATTCGGTGCAAACAACTGCCATGAAGCAGTTCACTTCACTGAAACCTTCACCAGTAAAAATCCAAAGACCGAACCGCGATCCGATAGCATGAGACTTTTTACGTCACAGAAATGTGTACGTGCTTTACATGTTTATTCATGTTTAAATGATTGAAACTTGCAATTTTGACTACTTTCATGAAAGGCGTTGTTGTTGTGTTTTTCAATGCAATTAAGATAGAAACTTTGTGATTACATGTTAGTTCATGAACATTTTCACTAGTTTCGCTCTTGTCACATTCTGTACATTCAGTGTCCATATGAATCAATGTATATTTGGTTTTTGCTGTCGGATCGTGGACCGAACATGCAGGTAGATGACCCTAAAATACGTTTTCGGCTCGAACAGAAACGGATTCAAATGCGACAAAAGATCAACCAATTGAATGCATAAAATGTTTATTATTTGCTTATAAGTGAAAGAAGTCACGGTAGTTTCTCAATTTGATCGTGGAAAAATGAAACCATTTCACGAAAACACGGATGTTCATATATTAATGCAGCCTCATCCCCAGTCGCCCATTGGTATTCAGTGTGTTCATCAGAAAGTATTGGTTTCTTCTGTGGATCTTTGAGCTTAGCAAGCCAAAGTATGACTGTTTTTTCAACACCCTCAATGTTGTATACAATGGTTTTGCAAAGATCCTTATAAATATTCAGATCGTCCAACGTGTAGCCGGTTTCTTCCTGTAACTCTCTTGTAGCAGCCTGAAAATCATTTTCATTTCCATCAGCTCTACCTGTAAAAAACAATTCAATGTTGAGTTATGTCTTATGAATGTAATATAATTGGTATAAAGCTATTTATTCAATCATATGTTGTAAAGAGGACCTTTTGGTGGAGACCAAGTTTTTGTTTTCGTCGATTTTTTCAGCATCAAATATACAATTTGAGGGTTCGATCGACCAAAAATCATAAAACCAGATGATCGTTTTTTCATTGTACCGCTTCGTCCGTGCTGCAGAATAATTTGTTGTGACATAGAATCACATTGTTGATGAATGTATCGTGGTTAGTTAGAAATGGATTTTGATTATGCATGGTTGTGTGTTCAATCGCATTCTAAATGTTAGAATCAATCTAATTAATTGAGCAAGGAATATTGCAATTACTAAATAGCTCGGTATAAAAAGTTCTCGAATATATGAAGTTCATTGCTGTAACACACGGCTCAAGAAAAACAGGCTATCTACAAAACAATCAAAATAATCAATTTGCTGCTTGTCGTATTCGTAATAGCGTTAACCTTCATCATAATTTCACAACGCAGTGCTCTCAAAAAAAAAAACTCTCAATCCCATTGTTTTTGCACAATTCGACCATTGAGTTAGCTTAAAATCATACGACTTCCATTACAATGAGTGAATAAATGGATTGAATGAACTTCAATCACTTATTTCATTTTTATTCTGTTCATTAGAGACTTAATACAAATGTTGAATTACAATTATTAGCAAAAGTATGAATAAAAATACATAAAACAATAGTTTACAGACGAAATGAGCGAATTGACTAATTCCACGTTGAATTGAAAATGAAATTGTTGCAATATCTGAATCAAGCAGATTTTGGTCCAACTTTGACTCTAATTCACTGCCATCGGATGATTCGAAGTCGGGTTCTTTTTCATTCCCTGATACAACTTGATGTTGGAATTTTTTCATTCGAAACATTTCTTCATTTGTAGTTTTGCTACCCGGCAAATGCTCTGAAATTAATCAGTGGTATGAATTTATGCACGTAAAAAATTCAGTCATTATCAATTTGAAACTTACTTAGGAGCACACGACAGTTAAAGATGTCTGGGCAATCCTTTTTCCATTTATTTAATACCTTGCTCCATTTGTCATCTCGTTTCAACTTCTGCAATGTGATTGCCTGGTGATTTTCTGTAAAAGCCAGATTAAAAACAACAATGATTTGGACGAAATTCGAATAATGTTAAATTTGCGCACTTGGATTACGTGGTCGTAGTTTCATTTTCAATCGTTTTCGTCCAAAAAAAATTTATAATCCGTAAAACAATAGGTCAGGTTTCTTCTGCTGATGACACGAAAACGTCACACTCAAATTTGCAGTGATTTTGCACATTGTTGATTGGAAGAGAAAAAAATTTGAATTTGTTTACATGACTTGACTTTTATTTATGTAAACAATCAGTTGACCAGCCTCAACCGAAAATGCATTGGTCACATTTTTTGGTAGTAAGAAAAAAATATGAAGAATATTCAATAAAAATTATGTAATTTTTTCATTAAAAAATACCAAGAAAAAATGCTGTAGAAAAAAAAAACTAAAAAAGCAATCAAAAGTATCATCATAGAATTAATTCAAAACCAACAGTTTGAATTTTCTACGTTAAAAAAAAATCGGCAACGGGCACAGTACGCAGCCCATTTTTAGCTGTTACACAACATTGACAGTTCGTTCGGATTGCATTTGACATATGACCAAATTGAAAACAAACATCATCAGTGCGAGCAAATAATCATCCGAAATGGGACGAATTTGGCCGATTTGCATAGCAAATTGAGTAGTAAACCCATCTAAAGTGATAATAGATTTATTGTTTTGGTGTAAAATCGAAGTTTTTGTGTGTGTCAACAACGGCAAAAAGTGCGATTTGATGCTTGTTGTTATCACCGTAAAGACGTCGTCGAGACTGTTTGTGATCTGAAGTAAAACGTATGTCGTTCACTTTTGAATCGTAATCTCATCGGAAAATAGGACTCAAATTCATCTCGTCACCAATATCCCAACTAGTCAATTTAAATTAATTTAATTCAAAACAAAAAAAGTAGATAAATCAAAGCAATAATAGTAAATTGTCACCATGACTGGAATTTGTGCCATCTACAGCAGTTTTGCTCAATCACGGCAGCCGATATTATCGTTGACATCGACAGCGATTCGCAGCACCACTCAAATACATGTGCGTCGAAATTCGGTTTTAGCTTGCGCACGCGATACATCCATTGTTTCACCGACTCGCAAAGTACGCGCGTTATCGTCTGTTTTTAACGTAAAACAATTTGGAGAATCCATACAAACGGTGAGTGCAATATTTTTAATTGAATTTTGATCAAGTGATTGTGAGGAAAATTGAAGAAAAAAAATCGTAGAAAAAAACGAGTGATCAGCACATGTGAAACTAAGAAGCCAATTAAGTGGCTACAGAAACCTGTTAATCAAAACGGGAACATTGGGCAATTTTTTTTTCTGCTGATTTCAACATTATTAACGGCGTCTATCATAGTAGTCAAGCCAATGGTATAACAGCAAACCAAAAAAAAACGCCATGAATTTCCATTGATTCCAAATTGAAACAATGAAAAATCATTTAATCTCCAACGCAACGGAAAGTTTCATGCAAAGAAATGCTCAACAGATAGCTTTAATTGAAGAGATCGCATTTTATGGCCCGTAACAAGATACGACAGCTTTGTTGATAATTGCAGCGAGAGCAAAAAAATAACATTATCAACATGTTTTCGGAGCTATGCGTTCTATATGATTAAATATTTATATATTGAGAGAATAAAATAAATATTCGGTTGGGGGTAACAACAAACCATTGACGTGCGGAATGTGTGTCGTGTTTTGTTCACTTGACCAACGGAAAACATTTTTTTACATGAAACAACAACAGAATACGCATCTTATCAGCTCCTCCTTTCACGTACACAAATAAGACGAGTTCATCGTGTCAACTGACCCCAAATCTGTTAATGAACACTTTGTGATAACGCATTTTCATGAGCTCAGCAACTAAATGTCCGACGTGAAATAGCTCGCACAATTTAGAATCACGTTTAATTAAGTTTTATTCGTCGCTGCAACCACCACGATTCACCAAACCGCTTTGTTTATTTTCATTATTAGTTTTCTTTTTAATTTTCCATAACGTTACTCATTAACCTAAGGATACAAAATGGCTAAAGTAATTTTGATTTAATATCGATTTCTTAGAATTTTCGTTTTGGAAAAATTCTTATCATTTAGAAAATTTTGATTTATGCAATTTCATTCATTTTTAAGTTTACTTTTTTTGGTTTAAAAAAATGTATGAAAAAGTGAATTTTTGTCATCAATTACTAAAAAAGAAATCGTTTTATTCACAGAGAGAAATGTCCGGTTTAGCAAAAATTTTGCACACAAATCTGTGGGAGAGCGATCCCGAATTGTCGGATTTGATCAAGAAGGAGAAGGGCCGTCAAAGCAAGGGCTTGGAAATGATTGCCAGTGAAAACTTCACATCATTATCAGTTTTGCAGTGCTTGAGCTCATGCTTGCATAACAAATACAGTGAAGGTTATCCAGGAAAAAGGTAAATATTTACATGTTTATCAATAAAAATATGTCAAGATCGTTGTCGCAAAAATTGATTTCTTTTTAATTCCAAATATTTGATTTGAATTAGTGAAGAAAAACATTTAAGAACATGAAAAAAATCATTTTTGAACTCCGAATATTTTAAAATTCCGTTAAAAATTAAAAAAAAGTTGAATAAAAAAATCAATACTTTCCAAAAAAAAAACGAAGCTAATCATACAAATCTTATCTTCTTCCGTCGCACTCTAGATACTACGGTGGTAACGAATTCATCGATCAAATCGAGTTGTTGTGCCAAAAGCGTGCCCTTGAAACATACGGATTGAGTGCTGACGAATGGGGAGTGAATGTGCAACCATACTCTGGTTCACCAGCCAATTTTGCCGTTTACACAGCAATTTGCGAGCCACATGGTCGTATCATGGGTCTTGATTTGCCCGATGGTGGTCACTTGACTCACGGTTTCTTCACGGCAAACAAAAAAATCTCCGCCACCTCAATCTTCTTCGAGAGTATGCCATACAAAGTGGATCCAGCCACCGGTTTGATTGATTACGAGCAATTGGAGACGACAGCACGTCTGTTCAAACCACGTGTCATTATCGCCGGAGTGTCTTGCTACTCGCGATGCTTAGATTATGCACGTTTCCGTGACATTGCTGATCAAAACGGCGCCTATTTGTTTGGAGATATGGCTCATGTGTCTGGTTTAGTTGCGGCCAAGGTCATTCCAAGCCCCTTCCAATACTGTGACATCGTCAGTACAACAACACACAAAACACTACGCGGTCCACGTGCTGGTGTGATTTTCTATCGCAAGGGAGTCCGTTCGGTCAAACCAAACGGAGAAAAAGTATTGTACGAGTTGGAGTCGAAAATCAACGATGCCGTCTTCCCAGGTTTGCAAGGCGGTCCACATAATAACGCAATCGCTGGTATTGCAACTGCATTGAAACAAGCCCAATCACCTGAATTCCAACAATACCAACAACAAGTCGTTCGTAATGCTCAACGCCTGTGCGATGGTCTTATCAGCCGTGGCTACAACATCACCACCGGTGGCACTGATATTCACTTGGTTTTGGTTGATTTGCGCAACGTGCAAATTACCGGAGCTCGTGCCGAATATATTTTGGAAGAAATTTCCATTGCCTGCAACAAAAACACAGTGCCAGGTGACAAATCAGCATTGAATCCATCCGGTATTCGTTTGGGAACACCCGCTTTGACAACACGAGGTTTGGTCGAAAGCGACATTGACTTGGTCGTCGATTTGATCGATCGTGGTTTGAAATTGTCGAAAGAGATTAGCGCCGTTTCTGGAGCTAAATTGGTTGATTTCAAAGCCGCCTGCCATTCGGAACAATTCGCCAGCAAAATTGCCGCTTTGCGTCAAGAAGTCGAAGGATTCGGAGCGAAATTCCCACTTCCAGGAACCGCTGACCTTTAAGAGTTTTCATCAAATTTTTTTTATTGATATCATTCCTTTGGAATTAAAGCAAAATTCAAAAAACAATTCAAAATTGTTGCGATGCATCAAAAATATATTTAAAGATTTCATAACAAATCACGCAGGTTTTTTTTTGTCTTGACAGAAAAAAATGCCCTATCAGTTGTGATTCTATTTTTCATACAGTAAAAATATATTGAAAATACATAAACAGATGACAAAAAAAAAGATTTGTTTCATTTATCTCTTGTTCCTTACTTTAAGCTACAGTTTTGTGTATAGAAAATATCTTGATCTTCAAAAAGAGAGTCTTTTTTTTGTTAGTCGGTTAATTTTAGGTGCAATAGCATTTTTGCAATAAACAAAAACAAAATGTAGAGAGAGAGAAAAGTAAATTAAAGTCTTTGTTTTTGGAATGTTTGTAATTCAAGAGTGAGATTATTTCTTTTTTCGAGAGGTGTCCTAAGATTACCAGCTATGAAACTGCCGTGTGCGAACATTGACGAAAACAAACAGAAAATTCTACAGAAATAGATAGATAGATAGAGTGTGATTTAACATTGAATAAACGAGAAAATTGATAAGAATTGAACTATACGCTATAGAAGAGATTAGTATATAATAGAGAGAGAGAGACTTCTGATTGAATAACAGATCTTGACGTGTCAAAAGAACCGATCCACTTAAGTATTATTTGCAACATATAGAATGGACAGTACAAAATAGACTATTATATTATACACATTGATCACTTGTGAGTGATCACAATCTCAGTTTTTTTTGTTCATTCGTAATTTGTTCGCGATTAGCCCAACTTCTTCTTGTTTTTTGCTCTTGTACGTTATTCGAGATTTTCTTTTCCAGTATCAGATCAGTTAACCAGTGGTTAATGTTAAAGCTCGCTCATTAACATTCATTTCGATTGGGCTTTTAGTTTTCGTTTAGTTTGGACGTCCGTCCGAGAGACGAGAATCGTTCAACTCAATTGAACTCATGGATATGCTGAGATCTTGCTCAAGCAATGCCATTAGCTTTTGACGTGTTTTCTTGTCATTCGAGCACGTACACGTTATCAATGCTGTTAGTTGCTTCGTTGAATAGGTGCGTTTTGCTTTCTCTTCGATGATCCATGTCTCAAGCAAATCTTTTGGCAAATAATAGGTTTTGATGTAGCTATCCACATAACGATGATGATGCGGAAACTTTAATCCGGACAATAGTTCCAAAATTGACATAAAATGCGCAAAATCCAATTGCATCAAGGCACGACCACCCGCAGAACACTTCTTTCCATTGGAATAACTGTGGACAAGATAAGAAGAATTTATCAATTTTTTATTAAATTTGAAGTGTTTATTGATTTCGACGTCTATTTACCCTTCAACCAAGGTGTGAGAAATGACATGAGCTACACAATCCCAAATCGGCTGCTTTGGTACTGGTAATGTTTTCTCGATCTCCTCTAATCGCATCGCGAATATTTGAAGACCCTGGAAATAATCTATCTCAATACTTTTTCCTTCTTTTTAAAATCTGGCTCAGAAAATGAACATAGCAATTATTTTGATACATAATTTAAATATTTGAACTAAAATCAAAGCCCCAACATAAACCATTAAAAGGTAATTCACTCTTCCAAAAATAAATGATAAAAACATTGAGACCACTTACTCGATTGATGTTATTAACATAAGTACTGTGCTCCACATTCACATGATTAATGTCCCACTTGACCTTGGCCATAGACGCTAGAATACCATCTAAATCGTTGACTTTAGCTGCAACACACATATACACGGGCTTTCGCAATTCAATCAAATTGGTAGTCGTCTCATCAAAGAATGTAGTCAAAAATTGATTATCATTCGGTAGTAGGAGATGATCAAGATAATCACGAATCTGGGCAAATTGTTGTACCAACGTAATTGCACTTTCGACTCCGACAATGCGAGACAATAGGCCATAACTCGTATCTGGATCACTTAAATCATTCTGAATCTGTTTTAACAACAACGAAGAGAAAAAAAAACGCAAACATTTTTTTTTCGAAACTGAAATGAAGTAATTGAGGTGCATGATAACAAAATGATTGAATCAACTTACAATAGACATATCCGATCGCCAATTGTTCACTTTTGGTATAATTTCAGCGGCGATGCGATTCAAATATTCCCTCAAATTGTACGTATACAAATTGTCACTGGACAAGGGCAAATCTGATGCGAAAAATTCGTGCACCACATGAATATAGAATTCAATCAATTCCATCATGCATTTAACAATTTGCGGTGAAATCGAATGCAGTAATTTGCACATTTGAAGATAGCGGCCAATGCACCGTAGAACATTTAAACTGGAATTGTTCACGGTCATATTTGGATGTTGAGCCAAGGCTTTATCAGTTTCTTCTGTTGGAATGTTGACCGTTGTGACGGTGGCGTTGACTTCATTCAAATTATCTTCTTCGCTTTCCTCCGAAAAGTAGCACGATTCATCGGCAATGCCAGCCAAAATATCTTCCTCTAGCATTGTCACGTCGAAGCCACCGTCGAACGGGGAACTCTTCTCCGAAAAACGTAAAAAGTAGCCACATGAACCGTATACAGAACTATTGCAATCCTCTTGCGAATGATTCGATAGATTTTCATCGGCCAACTGATTTTCGTAGCTCTTCTTACGTTCGGGAACCCGTTTCGATGGTGACATTCGAATTCCAGTAGTTACCGGGTCCAATGATGAATCCCTCGTATCTGATTTACCGTGGTCACGTCGCAAAAATCGTTGTAGCGAATTTTTAACCGCATTAAATTCTTGTAGCTGAATGAGATTAGTAAAGGAATGAACCGGCATCCATGCCTCGTTATCAAGGAACAAACGAATTTCATCCAAAGAAGACTTGTGATAACGCTGAAAAAACTGTACACTTTGCGATTTCATTGACTCCATCAGGAGGGTCGATTGTTCGTTGCAAAATTCCATGCCAACTTTACGTAACCGCTGCACTATGGAAAGCACCTGAATAAATTGTTCGTATTTTAGTGTGGGCAGTGTTGGACTTGTCGACAAAAACACCGACAATTTCGACTGGATATCGTTCCAAATGCGACTATAGCCCGTTTTAAACTTTTGTTGTACGTAGGCATTTTGTTCAATTTCCGTTTCTGCATCGATTTCAATGGGCTTCGGTGGACGGGTGTTGTGATGCCATAGAGCAACTTGATAGTAACACACTAAAATGCACCAGAATGACTTGCACAGTTTTATAAGACACGGAATGAAGCGCTCGGATGAAATATTCTACGGGATTGAAAGAGAAGATTTTGTCAATTTTCGGAACAAAAGAAAAAAAAATGTTTAAATTATCACTTCACCTCGCACATTTCTTCGAAAAGAAATTTCTGTTTTTCCACAGTGTTGCGTTCGACAAACTCCTTGAGAACAGTGAATGCCATCGTGTGAATGGCTGATATGAAATTCATGTGTAGTTGATCGATGGCTGTCACCGATTTGCCCAGCAAACGATAGGCTTCTTGTAAATTCGAGTATGTTTTCACATCGAAACTATGCGGAGTTTCGGCCAACACTGTATCCAATTGCAGCTCGGTCATCAGCAATGTGTCTTGTAGTTTTTGTGCCAAAGCGGCAACACAAATATATTGACTATTCTCCGTGGCCAATCGCTTGCATTCCAATAGCAACGAAATTGCACCCGAATAATTCTGTGTGTCGAGCAGTTTTTGCAATTGGATTTCGGTGGATTTCAATTTCTTTAATTTGTACAATGTTTGCAGTATCTCTTGCATTGCTTCACGCTTTTTGTACATGGCCAGTATTTGCAAATTGGTTGTGGTTAAGTTTTTTCGCGCACAGCTTAAGTACGAACGCGCCTTTTTGCATTCCAACAATGATTGCTGCAGCATTACATCGGCGTCTTGAATCGATTTTGTTTCACTGTTGCATGAATTTCGCTTCTCAAGAATGTTTTGCAGCACTTTCTTCGATATGACTTTGTGCTGTTGCTTCAACACCATCATAGCCCGTTGCACCGACTCCCCATCCATATCACCATCGATGAATTTCTGTAGGAGACACACAAAGTTTTATTAAAATAGCACAATTCAATGAACAGAGAAACAATTAGGTGGACTCTCATCAGTTAACAATACTAGCCAAACTAGAACCAAATGCTTGAAACAAATTGCAATTTATTCACTTAGTCATCGGTTCAATGCACTCACATTAAGTTCATAAATGCCTGTGTCGACGTTTTCTTCAAAGTAAATTGGCTCGGTGGAATCGAGAATTTCCTGGTCGGGAATGAGCAGTGATCGTCGCTTATTGAAGTCATCATCATCATCATCATCCGCACATATGTTCAGTAGAATTGATTCATCCGTTGTACTTTGCACATCATTTGCATGAGATTTACGCTTAACTGCTTCGGATGTATTTGTGGACGATAACTTTTTCTTTGTGTAATTGTCTGTAAAGCCCATCGATGGAATTTTCATATTTCGATTCTAGTTTGGCACAGGTGGAAAAAACCCAAAAATAACAATTATACAATGTTTCAATGGAGAAAAATCTATTTAGTCAAGGTCAACACTTACTTGGTGTTTATCGAGAAAATCACGAAATTTGTGCTTAATTTCATCCATTGTGTCACAGAATTACACAATTGTGCATTATTCAGAGAGAAGTGTTTCGCTATTCGCTACCAAATGGTATTATGACACCTTACTATATTCAGCCTTTTATAACATGCTATGCATTTTTTTCCACATATTCCCTACCAATCTCAGCACCTATTAATGTGTCATTGTATTGAGAGCGCGACTGACACATGACAACAGAAACATCAGCGTAAATATTACGTATTTCGTATTACGTACACTGTCAAATTCAGACATTCACTCGTATGTATCATGTGTATGGCACGATGTGTGCAGATTACACATTTGAATTTAAATAAGTTTCTACCATATGTGACGGTTACCGTTATGAATGTATGTGGAATGTAGGTTTATGGATGCTAATAACAATCGATTCGTTGATTTTTTTGCAAACATAGTTTTGAAATGCAGTAACAGCAGTTCAGAAAATCGTTCCAATGCGAAACAATCAAGTCATTTGCGGATGTTTTGAGGTTAGAAAGAATGTTCAAGTATCAGCTTTCGTTTGATTCATACTTACATTGCAATTGTTTACCTTTCACACCTTATTCGTTATACACTTGGCTGAAAAAAGAAAACATGAAAGAAGCGAATGTAAGCGGAATCAGTTGAAACACACGTTTTTTTTTCAGTTGAGCACTTTCTGGATAAATTATTTATTTATCGAAACTATTGCATTACAACAATGGAATAACATAAACTTTTGCACCGTATTCAGTTAGCATGTTCGCTAAACTGGCATCTGTGACTTCTACGTTGTCATCAAGTCGATCTGTGAAGAAATCAATTCAACAAACCCCAATTTCATTTGAAAAACATGTAAAAACTGTTCACATAAAATATATCCGCGTGTAACTGGAAAATTTATGTTAGAATTTAACTCACCTTTGCAATAAACGAACAGCTCGCGATTCACGAGTGATTGAAAGCATCCCCGAACGGCGGTAAAAATACTAGGGGCTAATGAGTATTCGAAAACGTTCTACGTTTCGGAAAAAAATGACTTTATTCGTATTTTAAAGCAAGCATTCGCAACGCTCCCATATAAAATGTATGGAAGCATTCGCAGTGGCATTCGTAAACATTCGAATGCGAGTATCACGCGAATGCGCTGCGAATGCGGCGCGAATGTTCACATACATTTTATATGGGAGCGTTGCGAATGCATGAATCTACACGAATGCCAGTGTCAGCTGTCAATTCAACGCTGAAACATGTCGAACAAAGATCCTTTTACGGGAAAACTGCGAAAAATAGTAGGCCAAGTATTACCACGTGGATTAGACAAAATATTAATCGAAGCTGGTTTCATAATAAATATGCATCGGACGAAGCGTTGTTTTACATTGAGCAAATTTGTTTTTTTTTCAATCACCGCCGTCGCAACTGGTTCTGTATGATTCCATTGTAAATGCGTTGTGTGTATGTCGTTTACACATCATATCAGCTGTGCGAGAGCACGACCAAAAATACTATGTCGCGCGAATCGATACATTCACGGTTACAGTCACCAATTTTTTTCGTCAATTCGCCGGCAAATGATTTCTTTACGCTCGTATACATGCTTTGAATGAAGAATCCGATTTAATTTCACAGCGCATTCAATTTCAATCCAAAGACAAAGATGCAGAAGCATTCAAAGTCGTGGGAGAGCGCGATCGGGCGCGAAATTTTGAGCCACTTTCTTTACATACAGGCAATGAAATAAACACTTCCTTCATTAAAATTGCCAAATGTTCAAAGTGACTTCTTCAAAACACTAAAATATGATTAAGCGCAATTAAAAATTAAGACAACAATGATCAAAAAAATGTCCCTAATTCGATATCCTTTTCTACCTCTTTTTCTTTCTTCTGCAATTTGATTTTTTTCCTCCATCACGTATTAAATAAGTATTCCAAATGCAGAACAGAGTGAGTAAATAAATTCTTAATGAAAACAACGCGTCTTGATGTCGTTTGAATATGAGAGTACAGACATTAGTGAATGATAGCAAATGATACATGATGCTGACTCGCTCACTCTTGGATGAAAATCTTATGTTTGTAATTTATATCGTACAAACAGCGTGGCATTTCGCTTTGCTTTCGATCAAAAAAAATAAAGCGCAACTAAAATTGCACACAAACAAGCATTCACACAAAGTTTCTCTTCTCTACACATTACTTTAAATTGAAACACACGCGGTGTTACATCTTGATTTTTTTCGTTTTCGTTTCAAATAGAAATGCTTCCAATTCAAGTCTTACTTTTGCCCTTACCCATTCAAATTTTGGTTGAATTATGTTGAGAACATTTTTTAAAATGGCAAATTTATTCATTGTTTTTCATCAGAGCGCTATGAAGAAGCCGTTGAATACATGAACCGTCTGCGTAATATCGAGCCATCGGTATATTTAAGTTTGAATTTGCTTACACCTTTATATGAAGTATTTTCTAGAACCGAAAGATCGTCATTCACAAATTGTTCAATGTCGTTTACTGTGTCAGGCGTAATTGTCCAAAAAGATAATTCGGAATCAAAAGCGCATGCATCCAAGATTTTTACGATATCATTTGGTATTTTCTCCTTCAACAACTTCTCCAACTCCAGAAAAACATTATTTGATGCCTAAAAAACTTAATCATTTAAAAAAATTTCACACATAAACAAAACAAACATAATTAATTACCATTTTTAACCGAAAAAAAAAATAAATTGACATTAGTAAGCAAACCAATCACAAGCATTCGTAGCCATTCGTATTTGATACGACGTATTCGCAAGGTATTCGTATTTAGTGCGTGGCATTTGCAGCACTCGCAGCCATTCGTATTTCAATACTTGGCATTCGCAGCATTCGTAGCCATTCGTATTTTAGTACGTGGCATTCGCAGCATTCGCGAGAGTCATATGCCCCTAGTCAAAATATCGTTCAGGTTGTTCACACTTTTCAAAATGACCAGAAAATCATTTTCAATGGGGCTTACGCCACCGACCGAAATTTTCAAAACAACCATTCGTTCGGATTTGTATGGATTGAGATGATAAAGCGTGTTGATGATGAGCTCTGCTTACGGCAATTGACAAGCAACAAGTGAAATGGCGACTTTATCCATGCGTAAGGATGCAACGAGAGCTCTCGATTTCTCTCCGTCCAAAATGGATACTTCGTTACGCGTGCCCGGTAGAGCCGAGAAGCCCATGGATTATGATCTTGAGGAAAGTTCTCAAAGTTTGACAAAAACATCCATGGGATTGGCATCACAACTCCCTTCTTTTTGCCCTTCAAGTCGACTTTCATGGTATTGCCTCCAATTCCGTCTTTCAGTTTTTCTGCGGTCTTAAAATCAACTGACGATATATAGAACTCGTCGCACATCATCACCTGCTTTCCCGGGCAGTCATCAAAGTTGAACTGGCAGCCCACATGTGGGCTTACACTGCCGACGTTCATGAAGAGGTACATTAAGGCTCCAAAAAAATAAGACTTGCCGGAGTCAGGCTCTCCAACAACCTCATAGCCACCTCTTTTGAAGTCTTTTCGGGAGATGAACGAAAAAAATTTCATGACCACTGACGTCCAGCGCGTGCCGAATTGGAACATCAAATATTTAATGAGGTCAATGGAGCTTTCGTCAATGCCCAAGCGCGACTCCACATTTAGCTTCTAAATGTGACACCGTAGTAAGTGTGGGCATACGTTTTGCGAATAAGCGACAAAGAGAATGGAAACAAGTGCGCGTGTATTAGTCGCTACATTGAGAAGCATCGTATCAGGCTACTCACTACCACACACGCACTTGTTTCCATTCTCTTTGTCGCTTATTCGCAAAACGTATGCCCACACTTACTACGGTGTCACATTTAGAAGCTAAATGTGGAGTCGCGCTTGGGTGGTCATGAATTTGATCGTGTGGACATTGGACCGGAAGAGGAAGTTCTCGAGCTCCTCGGCTTCCGCCAACTTCTCCAGGTACTCTGGGCAGGATATAAATTCCCATTGCTCCTGGAATTTGGTGGCGGCTATCTTGAATTCGTCAGAATGAGGCCCGCAATTGTCCACAAAAACTGATTCCTTCCATTCCGGGAGGCAGCAGACGTTCTCGACCGGAATGGGCATGTACACGTTGAAGATCTTCAGTTGAGCCTGGACAATTTCGGGCAACGGTTCAGATAAAATTTTTATGCTTTTCTCGGAAAAGCAATGGCCCGAGAAAATGTCGTTGACGTTAGTGGAAGAAAACATTGACGAATTGATCTCCTGGTTCAACTCGATCTCGCTCAGGTTGAGAGGAAACAATGGCTGTATCGTCTCGATAACTTTTGCACTGCACGGCAGGCTTTTTTTACCAGTTTCATTTTCTGCTTAAACATTTCTTCCACAATGTCGTGGTCATATCTCTTGCGGTTCACGTACATGAATTGAAGTTTCATACCTGGACTTTTTTCGGCATCTAAGAGCAGTTGTATAACTTCGTTCATCATTTACAGGGTCGATCGATGAACCAGCTGGTTCATATTATGTTTGTCTTTTCGCTCGATGGCAGGACAAAGTTTGGCGTAGTGGGTACACCAACACTTTGCAGCTGTTTCGCTGCCGTTGTCGCATCGGTGGATAACCACCATTGTGCATGTTCATTGAATGCGTGTTTAGAGTGCGTGAGTGATAACGTTAGTAATGACGTTAGATTCTGTAAATATGCATTGAATCAGTTCAATCTACTGAATTGAACGTTTAGCAAAAATCCATCGTCTATTCAGTTTTAATTTGAGAGTATTTATTGGCTAGGTTATCAACATCAATTGGTATTATTTGCATAGAATAATTGCATACAAGGTGTCAGCGTTGTCGAAGATAATCTAATCTATCTATAAAACGAGATAAGATAAGATAATATCTTTTATCTTATCTAGATAAGGATTCAATTTTGTCATTTACCTCGATATCTTATCTAGATAATTTTATTCGTTATCTTATCTCAATTTTGTAGATAATTTGAAAGATAATTCGATTTTCTCATATGAAAATATCAAAGATAACTAAAAGATAATTGAAAAAAATATCTTATCTGTTCATTGAAAAGATAAGATAATATCTTATCTATATCTAGATAATTGTTGTGAATTTTCAGAAATATCTTATCTTTATCTAGATAAATTTAACAGTATCTTTTTACAACACTGCAAGGTGTTTATGTGAATGAGAATTTATCGCTTATATTGTAATGAAAAATGGATTACAAATTACAAATTAAAACTGTTCATAGCCAATATTTACTCTGATATCAAATGTTGAACAGATTTTTCTTCAAATCCGTGTAAATTTGAATCTATCGAATGCGCTTCTTTTCATACCGTGCCATTGATCGTTTAATTGTGCTTGTACATCATTAACCTGAATATTATGACCGTTTATTAAATGAAACTCAATGCATTTCAGTGTCTTCTTTTCGTTCATATAATGAATAATTTCATGAACTGAAAACCAACTGAATGTATCGAATTCTCTTATCAATGGCAACCTATCCATTAATTTTGGCAAGTTTATTTCTCGCTTGTAATTTATGCTCAATTTTAATATTGATGGATGCTCTAAGATGAAATCGTAAAATTGTTCTTCGATTTGTACATAACTTTCGAAATTAAATTTCAACCTTAATTCCTCGAGTTGGTCAAACGAAAATGGTAATCCTGAGAAATGCGAATGATAGAAAATTTCTAATCTTTTTACAGTATCAAAATGAAACTTTGCAGAATTTATAGAAGCCATTCTGTCCATGTTGGAAGGCATCCAATTCAACCTTAGATCCTGAAGATATGGATAAATCTCGTTTATTTCTGGATAAATTGCGTTGAAAGGGATGGCCAAACTTTGCAGCTGATTTTTAGGCCATCGTATGTTTCGAAATGTTGCGCCTCCTTCCCAGGTTGGGTATCCCAGTTCCCTGTGTCTATTTTCAGACATCATTTCCAAATGCTCTAGACTGTAAAAATCCGTTGAATCGATGTTGAAATCAATGTTTACAAACTCACCACCTCTACGGCAACGATACGTCAAACGTCGCATGTTTGGAAATATTTTCATCAATGAAACATCTTCTAAATCGGAAGATTGAACAGTAACACTATGAACGTTTGGAAATGGTTTCGCAAAGTGATTCCAATTGAATCCCCCTGAAATTCCACGAATTTGGATTTCAGTCAACGATTCGACACAGTACTGCCTTATGTAGAAAACTAAACGATCAAAAGAAACGTCCAACGAATCAATGTTGTCAATATAATCTTCTCGCACGCAGTTAATTTCCAATTTAGATATCAAATATCCAAAGCAGCGCAACAATTGAAATGTCCTTTTTGAATGTGCAGTTAAAATAAAACAATCAACACGCCATTTCATTGGACATGAACTGAAACCATTAATATAAACATTCATTCTTCCATATTCGAAAAGAAATGCATAGTCAACGGCCTTTTTCAATTGCTTGCTCGAATCAGCCAGGTTCATTAGATCTTCGAGTGGCAAGTATCGAAATATCCGTTCGAGACAATCAATACCGAGCTGTGTGAGTTTCATCTCTTCGATTGGTTTTATGATTT
The DNA here is from genome assembly GCF_009176505.1 of Sitodiplosis mosellana. Classification (NCBI taxonomy): domain Eukaryota; kingdom Metazoa; phylum Arthropoda; class Insecta; order Diptera; family Cecidomyiidae; genus Sitodiplosis; species Sitodiplosis mosellana. The sequence goes on along the minus strand of NW_022595246.1, from coordinate 10,737,143 downwards.
GCAAAAACTTATACCAGTTTGTAGGAAGCGATGTGAACTTTCTTCTCGTTTCTTGATTCAATCGATGTGTTGCGTTCCAAATGCTGAATGGTGCACTACAGGCAATAGAAAAAAAAGTACAAAATTCTTTTTAAAAAAATTCCAATTATTTTGAAGTTTCAATCCTACCTCAGATCGACTCACCTATTTTTTTGATCTAATTTATAGAGGAAAATTAAGTTGAACCTAAGTTGTCACATCAAAAACACTGGTATCGAGTTGAATTTGAAAAAGATGGAATAAAAAATGAACTCTCGCGATGTTCTTTTTTTCAATTTTGAACTACTAACGAATATTTATTCTACAACAAGCCTGAATGACAACTTACGGCAAAATGGCTGTTGTTTTAGGCAAGATCATTAGTAAGGACCAAAAAACATCTGTGCCTTCTGCATACTGCATATTCTTGCATGTGTTCCTTTCTACTTTTCATTTGTGCATGTATTTGTGTATGCATAATCTATAGACGCTGCTTGCACTTTTGAATCTAAGTACAAATGAGCGATAACACCAACAACGTGTACTCAAGCAAAACTTCAACCAAACGCTTGATACGAAGCAATAACATAACAAGAGTTCTTTTTAATTCAAATTCCAAAAACAGATTTTTTTCATTTTAACTCTCCGCTATTGTTCCACCTTTTTTTTCTATTTCCAACGAACACACCAATTCCAAAAAATTGTACAAAAATTGGCGCCGAACCGTTCTCGTCATCGATATTGTTGTTTATTACGTATTTCGTTTCTCACAACGAACTGTCAAATTGAATTGCAACATTCTGGGCAATTGTTTACTGAGATTGGCAGTTGTAAAATTCACATCAACTGTACAACACCGACCTAAATCATTCCAACAAGTGACGCTAACGTGTTCGTACCTGTCTTTTGTGTGTGGCGTCTTATCACGATTTACAAACATAGTTCTTCAAATAATAAATCAAAGTGATCTATCAATATAAGTGACTCATTAATAATGAGCTCAAAGAAGAATAACACATTGAATTCGAGTTCTCAAATGGAACCTGGTAATTTTATTACATTTCTAATGAAGAACGTATTTAAGTTCATTTTTTGTATAGATATCCGGAAAATAACTGAAAAAAATGAATCATAACATTCGACAGTTTTTTCTCAATATTTTTAATTCAGCAATGAAATCGAATCAAATCTAATATTTTCATAATAACCAAAATAGGACGGCACAGCACTGGTGTAAAATTGGCAAAATTCGTGATTTACGGCAACAATGACATTCTTGCGGTAAAATATTTACATTTTTGTACAACAAATCGTATAAAATATTGATTTATGTCTCATTTTCCAGATTGAAAGTTTGATATTAGTCGGACTGGCGATGTTCGTTTACTTTCGATTCGACTGGATTTCTCAAAGTAAGTTTCCATTTTTTTTTTCATTATTTCAATTGGAATCAAGTTGATTGTCTTTTAACATTTCAGTTGAATTGATGCCGACATTCTTAATCATGGCTACAGTTTTCGGAATAATCCTCTTTGTAGTAACAACATTGAAAGTGAACTACATTTTGAAGAAAAAACCACAATTAATTCTCTTGGTAAGTGTTTTTTTCCTTTAAATCAAAATAACAAACATTTTAACTGATGAAGAAATTTCAGTTTTCCATATTATCGGCTGTTCTTATGTCGCTGGATTTCGGATTGGGAATTTATCTAATGAACAACACACAAATGGTCAGAGAATATATCGTAAACGAAGTGGATAAATTCTATAATTATAATGAGGAATTCAGGCAAATGTGGAAAGAACATGTCGAAGATGAGGTAAAAATCGATCAAGATAAAATTACATAAGTTCAAAAGAAAATAAATAAATAATTCCCATTATCTCTTTCAGTTGCAATGTTGTGGCGTTAAAAAACGGAATTTCTTGGATATGTTATTGTCGTGTCCAACGAAAATGCGTGCGTGCGCTGATGTAATAGAACCGCTGCTGTACGTTTATCTCAATACCGAGCTATTGCGCATTTTGTTTTGGGGTTGCGCCATTTTTCAAGTATGTAGACATAAATGAATGTATCCATTCTATTGGTTTACACTTTTAACTAATCTAATATGTTTGAAAACCATTTACAGCTTTGTGACTTTATGCTATCGATCTATGTATTTGTATGTTATTCGTACATATTCAAATACCATCAAGTTCCGGTTGTATAGAAGCAAATCGGGTTAGATGTGTTGTGGCTGCAAATAAACCTGACTTTTTCCAAAGAATTCAACAAAAGAAGTTCCAGTGCTAGCACAAATAAGATAAGATAATTTACAAACAAAAGACAAACTGAAAGGCAGAAAAACCATTACAAAAATCATTCTTCATTCAATCATATTTATTTAAGTTTTTTTTATATTATATTTATGATATGCATTTGAATAGAATAAGTTTCGTACAAGTAAAATCAACATTAAAAAAACTCATTTGTTTCAAATAACAATTCCAAGTGTTTGATATTTTTCATCAACATTTTTTTCTTCTCCCAAGTGACATTGCCTTGTTAAAAAATTGGCGGTAAAATCAATTCGTCCGTATTTCGTTTTCGAACCCAGTCCGCAGAGTGTCAAACATAAATACGAAACAAATACTGGAGTCATGTGTGTTTGACAGTTACGTATTCCATGTATACGCGAATCAGAGTGTTGTTTATAACAACCGATTTGTTTTGTTTCTTATCAATAATGAAAATTGTTTTGAAATCCAGGCACTTCACATCGACGCACTAAACGGTGAATCTCCCAGTCATTTGACACTTTAATTATTTATGGAATAATTCGATGTAGTCATCACTTTGTGTGGTATAATTTAGTCACATTTTGATATTTTGTGCCTCGTGAAGTTTCACTTTGTACACTAGCTGCGATTCAGTCGCCTGACACAGATTTTTTTTTTTTTTGCAATCGCCAAAAAACACGTTTCACTTTTATTTACGACCACGAGATACTTTTCGAATTTAATTGGGAGATTATTGGATTTTTTTTTGGACAATATTCGGTGTAAAACGAGGTGTGTTCAATATCGGCTTGATTAGCGTAAATATATGTTTTCCCATTTTTTTCTCCTTCACCTCGACACTTAATTCAATTAGTTTTTGCTAAATCGTTGGTTTTGTATTTTGGCAACAGATCCAGTTGGTGTTTTGAAGCGATAAGATGTGGGAGTTTGCTCAAGATTCGGTGACCGGGCAGTTGAAAGTTGATCAAGCGTTGCTTAATGTTAGTTCAACGCTATACGAAAGCCTTTGGCTCTATCAACTGTCTGACGAATGTATCGCGGTAATGTATTTATTTGCAATAAATTACAATGACTTATCAATTGAATCAAGTGGAATTGAACGTTAATGTTTTGCAGTGCCCATATAAGAAATTGAAGAAGATCCCAGCAAGAAGCTACATCGTTGAACGGATCAATACAGCCACTCAACTTAAATGGTCGCTGTATAAATCAAATGTTGGCCCATATGCCTTTCAGAACAGGTAACTTTCAATCATCGTTATTTTCCGTTACCATATTAGATTAGGTTAATATTGATTTTCATTTGTAGCACCGCATTTTGTGTTGTAAAACCGGACAATCTAGGACAATTTGGCATTTATAACTTGACTGTAGACGACAACGGATGTACATTTCACACGCACCAAGCACCGGTCAATCGAATTTTATGTACGTAAAAAAAAACATACGACACAAATCGTCTATTCATGAATATTACATCAATTTTCAAACAATCGTCTCTATGAGTCATTTTTAGATAATAATTGAGACGCGTCATTTGAAATAACCAGTTTGGTTGACAACTTTAAAACTTTGACCTTTTTTTTCAATTTTATAGCTATATTTTTGTTACTCGCATTCGTTTCGTTGGCCTACATAATCTTCGTGCTACTGCAACGAGGTAGAAAGTATCTGATCAATCGCAATAATTCGACGGCGTCCACCAGTCAACTTGACAGTCATGATGTCACTTTGGCTGCTGTTAATGCTGCGAAGCAGAAAAATTTATCGAGCAATCGGCTGTGTAGCTTGGACGCTTTTCGCGGCTTGGCCATTGTTACCATGATATTTGCGAATAGTGGGTGTGGAGAATACCATTGGATTGAGCACGCTTCGTGGAATGGCATTCATCCGGCTGACTTTATATTTCCCTCATTCCTGTGGATCATGGGCGTTTGCATTCCCATTTCACTGAAGTCACAATTCGCCAAAAACATTCCGCATCAGGACATTCTCAGCAGTATTTTCATTGTAAGTTTGAATTTGACGGGCGTTTCAAATGCATTGATGGAATTTCATTTTTTGAGAAATAGTTTAGCAACTTTTCCCAAAGGAATCGCGATTAATTCAATCTCTTTACCTTATTTCCAGCGATCCCTCAAGCTGTTTTTCGTCGGATTGCTCATTCACACCGCTCATGGGCCGAACTTTGCTGACATTCGTATTATGGGTGTGTTGCAACGATTTGGCATTGCCTATCTTGTCATTGCTTCGCTGCAAGTCCTTCTGAGGAGACATGTGGCAATCGATACAGAGGAGCAAACACGTTCTTGGAGAACATCATTCCTTGACATCACCTCTTTATCGACCCAATGGACAATTATGCTTGTTTTGATCGTCTTTCATCTGCTGATTATTTTCTTTATACCCGTGCCAGGCTGTCCGAGTGGTTACCTTGGACCTGGCGGAATCCATGAGATGGCTCGTTATAATAATTGCATCGGCGGAGCTGCTGGGTATGTGGATCGATTGATAATTGGAACTCGGCATCTGTACCAGCGACCACGTGCCGCTGTTGTTTATGACGAACGCATGCCATTCGATCCAGAGGGACCATTTGGCTGCTTACTAACCATTGTTCAAGTATTTTTCGGCGTTCAATGTGGCAATACACTTTTACTATTCACCCAGCCCATTGATCGGCTAAAGAGATGGCTCTGTTGGAGCATTGGCACATTCCTGATTGGCGGTTGTTTGTGCCAATTTTCCATCAACGACGGTCTGATACCAATCAATAAAAATCTCTGGTCACTTTCATTTGTTCTGGTCACCACTTCATTTGCATTTTTGCTACTTTCAATCTTCTATGTCATCATCGATGTGAAGAAATATTGGTCGGGCACGCCGTTGACATTTGCCGGCATGAATGCCATTCTTATGTATATTGGCAGTGAACTGCTTGGTCAGATGTATCCATTCTACTGGCGATTCGAAGGCATGAATACTCACTTTATGTTTCTACTGGTCAATGTTTGGAATGCGGCCGCTTGGAACTTGGTAGCTTATTATTTATATTTGCGTAATTTCTTTTTCACATTGTAAATGTTTTGTCTTATAGTTTATTTTTGGGAGAAATAAACGGAAGAAAACAATTTATATGCGAGATTTCGATCAGTCAATCATTTGAAATTCAAATGTATTTTGAAATCGAGAAATAAAAAAATACTTGACACTTTAACGAAATCATTTGCGTTTTATTTAACGATGAGGCACACACTTTAGGTATAACGACTCTCTACTTCGTCGTTAAGATTGATCCGATCAAATTTTATTATCAGCATGCGTTTCGTTCTCCGCTATCAGATGTAACGAATTTAATTTAATGGTAACGTTTTGCTAATTTTCTTCCGATTTTGTCATAGTGATAATACATCGATCGCATTTTTCATTGTGGTAAGGTAAGGTTTTTCAAAAGAATATATTTTCACCGGAAAAAGTGAAATTTTTATTTAGTTTTTCAACAATTTTGAAATTTGATCAGCTTTGAACAATTCTGTAGTTCAGAAAATTGACCGAGTTTCAAAACTCAGCGCAAAATTCACATCACGGCATTGAAGCGTTAACAAGAATATCCAAAATATATCCATCTGTCAAATACATGTGTTTGCCTTTGTCATTGTATTGGTGTTGTTATTGTCAATTTATGTTTTAATTCATGAGCTTCGGGTGAATGACGGAGTGACGGATTCTTTGTTCTTGTTAAATTTGATCTCAAAAACTCAAGTCGAGCAGACGTTATCTGATACAAGAATCATGGTGAAAGCGAGAAAGTTTGTTTTTGCATCGATCTTCGATGGAGAACCAAAACAAAGTGATTTTGAACTACAATTTGAGGAATTACCAACACTAGAGGACGGCGGTATTGAACTTCTTAACCAAAATTTTTCAAGGTCACTTATTTTTTTTTTAATTCAAACTATTTCAACTTGATTAGATGTGCTGGTTGAAACGATTTACTGGAGCGTTGATCCGTACATGAGAGTACAAATGCCCAAATTACCAGTCAATTCGACGATGATTGGTGAGAATATTGCAAGGTTAGAATATTCTTCAATTTTTTTTTTCATTATGCTCGTTTACGCTTTTTCAACTAATTATCTTGTAGAGTAATTGAAAGTAACGATCCAAAATACCCGGTCGGTTCTTATGTATGGAGCTTCTTTGGATGGCGAGATTTGACGATATTTAATAATAATATGGACAAAAAAGAAAAAGGTGGCAATCACATTCCACCATATATCGTTGAGCCGATCGCAAATATTCCGCTATCACAGCGATTGGCATCGCTTGGTATGACTGGGCTGTCGGCATACTTTGGTTTGATTGAATTGTGTGCGCCAAAGGCAAATGAAACAATTGTAATTAGCGGTGCTGCCGGAGCTGTTGGAAGCATTGTTGGTCAAATCGGAAAGATACTAAATTGTCGTGTGGTGGGTGTGGCTGGAAGCGCCGAAAAGTGTCGCTGGCTCAAAGAAGAACTGAATTTTGATGCTGCAATTGATTACAAGAATGAAAATATTGAAGAAGCTCTGCAAAGGCTAGCCCCAAACGGAATTGATGTGTATTTTGACAATGTTGGCGGTGAGCTCAGCTCCATCGTTATGTCACAGATGAATGAATTCGGCCGCGTTGCCTTGTGCGGAGCGATCTCAACGTATAATTTGAAAAGTGATCGGAGTAAGGCTTATAAACACACAATGTTAATGATTCAAAATTTAACGATTTAATTTTACGATTTTTAGCAACAAACATTCCGATACAGCCCATCATTATTGCCAAGCAGTTGAAAGTGGAAGGCTTCATTGTGAACCGATGGTTCATGCGATGGGAAGAAGGCGTTGCCAAACTGTCTCAATGGATTCTTGCCGGCCAATTGAAGTATCGTGAGACGATTTCGAATGGATTTGATAGTTTGCCAACCGCTTTCATCGGGATGTTACGCGGCGATAATATTGGCAAAGCATTGGTTAAAAAATAATTAACCGAATGGAATCAATCAACACCAATTGAAGACGAAAATACTTTTCTAAATTAACAGAAATGTTTTAATTCATATGTAATGAATTTGATATTAATATTAAAGTTTTTATTTCGCCCAAAACAAGGGAATTTATTTCACTTATTATTCTGAAGAATAAAATTGTACTGGCAAATCTCATTCGGTAATAATTTGTTTGGAGAAGCACAAGAAACTGCTGTATCATCATAGCTTATATGATCGTGTTCTATTTAAACCATATATGCGTTGTTTACCATTGCCATATATGGTTGTACGTATTTACCATGAACAAGGGGAAAATATTTTTGAGTGAAAAATATGTCAATCATTTCAAATGATTCATTTGTCGCTCTAAAATCAACGTTGAATCTCATTGGATGAAATTTGTTTGAAAATTCAGTATTCATTGTGATGGGTTTTTGTATCTTATTATGATTCATTGTGTTTTGAATTCGTTTTTTTCTTTACTCCGAACAATTTAACATTGAGCTGATTTCCCCTTGGTTCACACATTGTTCTGATCGCTTCTGTTACAATGACACACAGGTGTCTATGCCAAGGTCAGTAATACATTGAGAAATTTCCACTCGAGTTCATCAAACAAAAATAAAAGCCAGAGTATCAAGCGTAGAAACCATTTTTCGATCTCAATCAGTCGTTCTAAGCGAGAAGACAAGGTCATCGATGAATTTCTGACAAATGCGCGAATTCGAACGAATTACAGTGTGCGGAACCATTTCCATGTGTAATTTACCGTTGGCTGAATGGCCAACAGTACCGTTGATGTTGCCATTTTTTGATTTATAAAGAATTGAAAATACAAGGTTTCCGCTAGGGGAATATCATGCTTCGATTATTTCAAATATTTCAAAAAAATCCAATACATCTTTAAGAATCTGTCGTATGAAATATGGTGGATATTTGAACCCGTGAGCATAAAAACGACTTATTAAACAATCGCCGAATAAAACGATACAAGAAAAAACTACCAAACAAAACACACGTTAAAAACGTAACACAGCAGGACGGTATCGTTCAAAACGAAACTCCGCTGTGCTACACATTACCGCTGTGGTACGTTTTGTTCGGTAGTTTTTTCTTGTATCGTTTTGTTCGGCGATTGTTTAATAAGTCGTTTTTATGCTCACGGGTTCATTTGTGATTATGAATGATATTTAAATGTATTTTTTCGGATTTAATGCAAAAAATCTCAAATATCTCCAAAATCCACAAAAATCTGATTTATTTATTCGAAATATTCGAAAATATTTCATGCAATTGATGTTTATTTCAAATATCTTAAATATCTCACAAGATTCAGGAGCGTGATATTCCCCTAGGGTTTCCGCGTTACGAACTATTGGAGTAAATGGTTCGATGGCATTGCTCAATTGAAAAAATGGACTGAAGATGGAAAATTAAAATATCGTGAAACGATTACAAACGGTTTTGAGAATATACCACAAGCCTTGATTGATATGCTTCAGGAAAAAAATTATGCAAAGCCGTTGTCATCGTTTGATTGAAGTTCAATTTAAGACTTGGGCATGAAAACAGCATTTTGATTCATTTGATAAGATAGCAATAATATTGCAAAAAGTATTTTTTTCACAAACAAAAACCATTACTCAGTGTTTAACAATAAACAGCAAGTGTAAAAAATGAAACAACAACACAATAATGCATTTATCAATTTTCAAATTACGAAAAATCAAACAAAAAAGAGGATAAAACCAATTCTGGAGAATGCGGAAAGATATTGAAAAAATGGAAAGAGAAGCCAAGATAAAAACAGAACAAACACCAATTATTACAGTTTAGTTTGATAATTGCGGTTGACGAAAAGACAACTGTATGGCTAATGGAGATTTGATGGCTTAAGTGCGATATGTATCACATTGAACTTACCTCTGGAGAGATAGACACTGGTAAATTATCACATATCAATATCACATGATTTTTTTTCTCAAAAAATCGCCCCACTTTTTGACGTACATGCTGCAAAAATGCTAGAATGAACAACTGTTTTTTAGAATGAAAAAAAAAATGGTCATAATCATAGAATTATCATTGTGCAAAGTGTTCGGCGTGAAACATTCATAGTTCCGTTTACTTCAATTAGCGATAACATTGATAAAAAAGTCGTGCGAAAATATAAGAGTCCATTGTGAATTGAAGCGGTAATTAAAAATATAATCGCCGCACACCGGTCTCGTTATTGTCAAAAAAACACGATTATCGTTATTTTTCTTATCTCAAATACTCTATCGGTGTATTTGTCTCACTCTGTGTGTGTAGTGTCTAACAGCAACAGTGACCGTCTTAATCAGAACATGCGTGTGCGATTTCAAATGCATTTAACAAGTATCGGTGTTTGTATATAAACGTCATAGCCGTTTGCTAAAAATTGCCACTCAAGTTTCCGCAAATAAAATCAAAAGTCATGATTCGAGCCCAATGATACGATAAAACACATTCAGTGTCAATTTCAGTAACACTTGTTCTCACAACGAGTACGCATCGAACATTGTTTCATCCGAGTAAATACGTTTTATTAGGAAAGTGGTTTTAGTGGAAAAAGAACGAAGAGAAAAAAATGGTCAAAGCAAAGAAATTCATTTTTGCCGCACGTTTTGATGGTTTGCCAAAAGTCACTGATTTTCGCTTGGAAGAAGAAACATTGCCGGAGTTGAAAGATGGAGGTTAGTTTTTTTTTCATTGCAATTTTTTGGATTTTAACACGTCTCGCTGTCACTTTTGTACAATAGAGTTTGTTGAATAAATTTTAAGAAACAAAATTAATGGATAAATTTCATTCGTTCATCAAGTTCAATAGTCTCGTACAAAGAGACTCATAAAATGTAATGTGTCAAAATTGAGTGAAAATAATGCGAAGAAAAAGAAATTTAAAAGCAAAGTTTTTCACAATTCACTTAAAATGCACTTTACGATTTATTATTTTCATTAGCGCTAATTTATGCCGCTGTTTTAATGACTTCCTTCGTTATTCTTTTTTTGTCAGAGTTTTTGGCTGAGGCAATCTATTTGAGCGTCGATCCATATATGAGACCGTACAGCGAACGAATTCCAATTGGTTGTACTATGATTGGAGGGCAAATTGCTAAGTAAGATCGTTTCCATCCACTTGTTTTTTCATGAAATTTGATGCGTTTTTTTTTTGTTTTCTTCTTTATATTCCTTCATTGCATTCAATTTAATTTAATTTTCTTCCCAAAACGCTAGAATCATCGAGTCAAAAAATGCTGATTATCCAAAAAACGCTATTGTCTATGGATCGTTTGGTTGGAGAACCCATACCATATACAATCCGACCAGTCCCGAAGCTCAGCTGGTTAAAGCATACGTTTTGCCATCATTTGGAAAACTGCCAGAGTCATTGGGCTTGGGGCATTTGGGCATGCCTGGCAACACCGCTTACTTTGGGTTCTTGGAGATTTGCGAACCGAAAGAAGGTGAAGTGGTATGTTGATTGTGTAAACATTTGATAGGTATGTTGATATAATAACATGATCACGTTAAAATACATAAAATCAACTGTAGGTCGTCGTATCGGGCGCAGCTGGTGCTGTTGGCAGTCTAGTGGGCCAAATTGCGAAGATCAAAGGATGCAAAGTGGTTGGAATCGCGGGAAGCGATGATAAATGTGCATGGCTTACGCGAGAATTGGGCTTTGATCATGCCATCAACTACAAAACCGAGTCAATTGCCGAAGTATTGGCAAAATATGCACCGGACGGCGTTGATTGTTATTTTGACAATGTCGGCGGTGGAATCAGTTCAATTGTCATCAATCAAATGCGTGAATTTGGCCGTATCTCCGTTTGTGGTTCGATTTCATCGTACAATACGCCGGTTGCTGATTGGCCAAAAGTGCCCATTCTTCAACCAGCGTTCGTATTCAAACAACTAACTATGAAAGGATTCGTTGTTACACGTTTTTGGGACAAATGGTTCGATGGCATTGCTCAATTGAAAAAATGGACTGAAGAGGGCAAATTACAATACCGTGAAACGATTACAAACGGATTTGAAAATATGCCACAAGCCTTGATTGATATGCTTCAAGGTCAAAACTTTGGAAAAGCAATTGTTAAAGTTTAATTTCACATTCCAAATTCTAAGCATAATTTTCCATTAATTATAGTTGCAAATAAAATCTGCAATAAAATTTCGGACAAAAATAAATAATAACGAAATTTCAGAAGCAAATCCCGTTTCTCATCATGAATTGCTAATAAAAAGATATATAATCGCCGCATTCGTTTCTTACTGCCAAGGCTTGAACTTCGAGCTGTAAAAAAACTTGTCGTTATTATTCCTTATCTATATAAGTATAGGTCACATGTTGATTGTGGTTCGTAAGCGTTGATTTAATCAAAACGACGATGCGTAAGTAGTCTGCTTCTAACAACGTGTTTGTGTATGAACGTCACGCTGACTGTCAAAATTAGCCAATAAAAACCGCTTGACTGTTCGCATATATAGAAACATAAGTCTGTGAACTAACCAGTAATACTACTTTAGTGTCAATCAGCTGTTCTTTCACTCAAGACGAGCATTTTATCGGAGAAATATTTTCAAATCTTCTTTCGTTTTTCGTAGGGAATTAGAAAAAAAAGATGTTAAAGCGCTCTGCTGTTCAAGCTAAGCGATTTATTTATGCCAAACGCTTTGATGGCATGCCGAAAATCACCGACTTTCGTTTGGAAGAAGAAAGTTTGCCGGAGTTAAAAGATGGAGGTTAGTTCTCATTGATTTAAATAACAACAAAATATGATAAGGTCGATATGATCTTCGATCGAAAGATACTGTTTTTGTTTAGATGTTTTGACTGAAGCGGTTTACTTGAGTGTTGATCCATACATGAGACCATATACTGAACGTATTCCGGTTGGCGTTACTATGATTGGTGGACAAGTGGCAAAGTATGAAAACAAATTTATCACAAACTTCAGATGAGAGAAATTACTAAAACCATTCATTTTCCATTTAAACAGAGTGATCGAATCAAACGATGCAAATTTTCCAAAGGATTCTTTTGTCTATGGAACATTTGGTTGGAGAACGCATAAAATTTTCAATGCAAACGATGGAAATGATAATACGTTGATCAAACCATATGTTTTGCCATCATTTGGTGATCTTCCACTGTCTCTTGGACTTGGACATTTTGGCATGCCGGGAAATACGGCATACTTTGGGCTCTTAGACATCTGCAAGCCAAAAGAAGATGAAGTTGTCGTTGTATCGGGCGCTGCCGGTGCTGTTGGTAATTTAGTGGGGCAAATTGCAAAAATCAAAGGATGCAAAGTTATTGGAATCGCGGGAAGCGATGATAAATGTACTTGGCTCACAAAGGAAATTGGCTTTGATCATGCCATCAACTATAAAACCGAGCCTGTGCATAAAACTCTGAAACAATATGCACCGGACGGTGTTGATTGCTACTTTGATAACGTTGGCGGTGAACTCAGCTCAATCGTTATAAATCAGATGCGAGACTTTGGAAGGATCTCAGTATGTGGATCGATATCATCATACAATCTTCCGTATTCCGATTGGCCAAAGGTGCCGTTTTTACAACCAGCATTCGTGTTCAAGCAGCTGAAAATGGAAGGATTTTTAGTTCCACGATACTGGAACAAATGGTTTGATGGCCTAGCACAATTGAAACAATGGACTGACGAAGGCAAACTCCAATATCGTGAAACAGTTACCGAAGGATTTGAAAATATGCCACAAGCACTCATCGATATGCTTGAGGGAAAAAATGTCGGAAAGGCCGTGGTTAAAGTTTAAGTTTCAATAATATTTCTAATAAAAAAAGAAAGAATTGTCAATTTTAAATATACAAAAGTCATATATTCATTACAATCGAATAAATTGGCTGCATTTTATTTAATAAAGTCAATGTACCCAAGCGCGACTCCACACTTAGCTTCTAAATGTGACACCGTAGTAAGTGTGGGCATACGTTTTGCGAATAAGCGACAAAGGGAATGGAAACAAGTGCGCGTGTATTAGTCGCTCCATTGAGTAGCATCGCATCAGGCTACTCACTACCACACGCGTACTTGTTTCCATTCTCTTTGTCGCTTATTCGCAAAACGTATGCCCACACTTACTACGGTGTCACATTTAGGAGCTAAGTGTGGAGTCGCGCTTGGGTATGTATGCTCCAATCCCAAATATATTTTCGGCTCATACCATGGACCAACAACTATTACACCTGAAAAAAAATGATCATATTTTCGACTTGAAACCATTGAATTTGAAAATATCCCATAATAACATTTTTCAGAATCAATGTTTTTCCGCTTATGCGAATGCACGTCATTCCACCTATGATACTCAATTTGCTCGTTCTATTATCGCCTTTTGAAAAAAATCACTGACCTAAAAATAGCCGTTATCATGGTGTGTCATCATAATGGTACGTTGATTATTATCATCGATAATATTTCATTTACGAACCATAAATTTCGAACAAAAATGTGTTTTTTTCTTCTGCAGTGTTCAGTTGTCAAAGAATTCGTATTTATTTTAAACGGTCATGCTATGTCCAAACACACCTTCTGTCATGTCATTCATTCGGATTTCATTCCAAGTTTGATGGGTTCTGGATAGAATGAAAGAATCATGTGTACGTGCTTTCCGAAGTCACTCAACTCTGACAAACCCGTATTTGGTTAGCAACATCTATCTCGCTGTGAAAAAAATAATCCAATTAATTTTTCGCCAATTAGAATAAAAATCACTGCGCAGTTTTAGCTTCCCATTAGTTGTTCTTAGACTCGCAACAGACACGGACTTCGAGTCAGAAGGTTCAAAATGAAGTTTACACTACTAACGATTTTAAGCTGTTGCTTCGTATTCGCTTGTGCAAAGCAGCAAGCAAAAAAGTTTGTTTATGCTAAAAAATTTGATGGCTTACCAAAAGTCAGTGATTTTCAATTGGAAGAAGAAACGTTGCCAGAGCTGAAAGATGGAGGTGTGTGCATTTTAATTCTATAAATATTCAGATATTTTAATCAAATCATAAAATTCAATTGTGTTCACTGAGACTATCGGGTAGATTTTTTGCACCAAGTTTTTTTTTTAGTCTGTTGAGTGTGTGTGTTTTTTCCAACCGTTCTATGGATTCTTTACTTCTTCTTTTATCCTTCTATTAGACGTTTTGGCCGAGGCATTGTTTTTAAGTGTGGATCCGTATATGCGATCGTTTGGCGAATTTCTTCCAGCTGGTATGGGAATCACGATGCCCGGCGGTCAAGTTGCAAAGTGAGTTTCTCAATTCAAAAAATTGATAGAAAATTGAAAAGATTTGTGTGTTTTTTTTTTCAATTCAATTTTTACGCAGAATAATTGAATCGAAAAATGCGGATTATCCAAAAGATGCCATTATTTATGGATCATTAGGTTGGCGCACGCACACAGTTTTCAATCGCAATGTTACACAAGATCCGTACTCAATTCCAACATACATTTTGCCATCGTTTGCCGATCTTCCTCGCAGTCTCGGCCTTGGAACATTGGGTATGCCAGGTAATACGGCTCAATTTGGTTTATTAGAAATAATTCAACCTAAAGCGGGTGAGGTTCTGGTGGTTTCTGGAGCAGCTGGAGCCGTTGGTAATTTGGTGGGTCAAATTGCCAAAGCAAAAGGATGCAAAGTTATTGGCATTACCGGTAGCGATGAAAAATGTAAATGGCTTACAAATGATTTAGGTTTTGATCATGCTATCAATTATAAAAACGAGTCGGTGAACGATGTTTTGAAGAAGTATGCACCACAGGGTGTTGATTGTTACTTCGATAATGTTGGCGGTGAAATCAGTTCAACCGTTATAAATCAGATGCGAGATTTTGGCCGGATCGCTGTATGTGGATCGATTTCATCGTACAATTTACCATTCGGTCAATGGCCACAAGCCACAATCATACAGCCAACAGTCGTTTTCAAACAATTGAAAATGGAGGGCTTTCTCGTTCAACGCTACTGGTCGAAATGGTTCGATGGCATTGCACAGTCGAAACGGTGGATTGACGAAGGCAGATTGAAATATCATGAAACAATTACCGAAGGATTTGAAAATATGCCACAGGCATTCATTGACATGCTTCAAGGTAAAAATTTCGGAAAAGCTGTGGTCAAAGTTTAGATTGAAAATAATGAAATAAGTGGAATAAAGGTTAAAACGACTCATTTGTTTGAAAATTATTTTATTAAAATATTTGAAAGTATAAAAAATGAATTTTTTTTTGTTGAAAATGAATAAAAAAACATGTCAAAATGTATCGAAAAATGAATAAAAATGTTTTTATTAATGTCCATAAGCTATTTCAAAATAAAGTAAGTAAACATGTTGTTTTTTTTGAGAATGCGTTGAAATACTGGAGCTAGTCGTCGTGTTCATCATCGTTAATGTCAGCGATGAGTTTGGTGCTGCGTTCCAAAATTGCAGCGACATGCGACTCCTTAAGCAGTGTTTGATGATGAGCTTCAACCAATTTGACGGCCAGATCAACTGGATTATCTTGGAATTTGCATTGACCAACACGACTTGCGATCGCTTCTGAATATTGCCGTTTCTCGATCGGTACATATCCCTTCGTTTGGATTATACCACTTTCGAATGCTCGTTCCAGCTCCTTCGTTCTCGGCCTTGGAATAAGACCCATGAAATCGCAGTACGCATTCTGCTCATCTCCACTCTCAAAGTACATCATTCCTGCATACACACCGATCTGAACTTCATCTTCGATGTCAATGAGTTCGGTTTCATCCTTTCCGGTTACCATCAGATTAATGTCGTCAAGCAAATTGCTGTGCATTTTGTTTATGCGTGGCCGGTACATGAATAGCGTGGATTTTCTGCTCTTTTGAAACGTCGAAAATAGACGATTGCATTCATATGAGCTCAACAGTACCAGAATGTCGGTATTCTTTGCATGTTCGATGCGTGCAACCCACCAAACGGGACGTAAGAATTCGTCACACGACTGCGACAGACTGTCGATCACCGTTTTAAAATCCTTTGTGACAAATATGTGCTTGGCCCAGGCCTCTTTGTTATCCCTCCTGTAATGCTTGAACATTTGCGTGTGTCCGAGGCTTGCAGCGATGGAAATCAGAGAACGCTGTGTCTTCATGTATTCCTCAGTTGCACCATTCAGAATGAGTTTTTTCAAACTTTCATCGAAAATTGGTGTTGCTGCTTTAACCGGTGGTGGTCGTTCAATTTGGCGTTGTTCTTCGATTTCTTGCTCTAATTCTTTTTCTTGTTCTTCGTCCAATGCATTGGAGAATTTCTTCACATCCGGTGCCAGCTCATTCAATTTCTCGTCCACATTGTCTTGCATCTTACGTATGAATGATTTGATTTCTTTGTTGGCTCGGGATCGATGTTCGGACGTGATATTATCGAATTTCGACCACGCTATTTGTGTGAGCAATGCCTCTTCTTTGTCACCGTACATATCAATCAGGTTGACAAATTCATCGTCGACACATTTCGCGTACAACTGTTCCATGGAGCTGTCATCATCGGTTGTATCATCATCAAACAGTTTGTGTCCAATCAATTTCTTGGTGTAGTTCAATGCGGCCGCTGTCCAGTGCACCATATTTGCTGTTTCCAATTGCTTGCTGTTGCTACTGATGAATTCGATGACATTTTCATTTGTAACGGGATCTTCGGCTGATAGATTGCACCGTTTGCGTATGCGAATATCAGCTTCACACGATGCCCAAAAGCAAATCGAATGACTTGTACCCAATTGGCGCATTCGCATGCAAGATTGCACGGTTTTGTCACGTGTTATATCGCCCGATAGTGTTGCACAGCCTTTCCAATTCAATGGAAATTTCAAATCCGTTCCACGAGTATGAACGTCATCCAAATACACCAGGCATCGGTTTAAATTCTCACGATAGACCGAACAATCGAATTCGGTGACTGTGCCATTGCGATCGATGGTTTGTAAAATGTCACGTGAATCAAAATAAACAGCTGCATCGTAGGTTGCTTCTGGTGTCATCTTCAGCCATTCGGTGGCCACTTGTTCGTTGGACAATTCCAGCATTAACGCACCAGAGTCCAAAAGAACGGGGATTTTGCGTTCTGTCAACCGCTCCAGTATTTCCTTGGCGCTCACATTTGTCGGCAAACTTTCGTACGATTGATTTTCCGGCTGCAGCAATATTTGGCGCACATTCTCATTCGTACTTTCGAGTTCGTCGAGATCATTTTGAGCGATTGGCATTGGAAGTAGGTTTTTTGTGTCATTTGTACCACTGAATCCGGTTACACGATGCTCAAGTTGATCACTGTAATAGTTGGAAACATTACAATTGTTTATCCGAATGCGTAATGGAAAATTGGTTAATAAAATGAACGTTGTTTACCTGCACAAGTCCCATGTGGTGCACATCAATTTTTGCTCGAAAATTTTCGCTTCATACGGATAGACCACGTTATCCAGCCAGAAATCAATTACATGCATGTTAAAACGTAACATTGGAAACAGCAATTGATCACGTTGATTGGGATTGTCCAAATTGATGCCCGTGTATTTTGAAATCGTACCATTAACCAATTTTCGTGGAATGCTTTGTATCCATTTCCCATATATTGAACCTGGATTCTGTTTGTTCTTCAATATTTCGAATAATTGATGCATTTGGTCATCGTCAAGGCCTATAAAACAAATCAAAGTATGAACTTTTTCGTTGCATTTTCCTCGACGCAGAAATAAGTGAAGTTTTACCTGAGTAGTAATAGCTGAGTTGAGTAAAGCAGATCGCCACATCTGGATGACCGAATTCCGTCATATCTGCTGCCACATCTTTCGCTTTGAATGGGATTGCCATTTTCCGTTGACCTTTTTTGTCGACACCGTAATTAACGCGCCATCGCTTTGTCAGCGCCAATTTAAGTACTTCAAACCGTAGCAAACCGCTTAAAATCATGAGAATATTTTGCTCGGCCAACGAGAAATTTTCAATCAAATGCGATGGTCTTTTGTCAAGCGTTTTCTGTGTGAGGATATATTTCAAGCATTGTTTCGATGGATCACTAATTTCTGGAATTTCATCAATGCTACCACCAATGAAATCTTCGACCAGTGCGGCTTTCAGATGATCAAAAATTTCTTCATCGATAATACGGCATGGCGTGAAAATATCGGACCGATGGTTGACATGCAATGCTCCGAAAATGTCTTTGTTTCTCATGTAATTATCATCAAACTCGATCTTTTCTTTACCATATTTCTCGTACAGCGTTTTCATGTGTATCGGAATTCGTTTGAGACAGGCTTGAATGACAGACCATCGTAGTGATCCACCATCTAGCAGTCGCTGATTGCCTACGGTGTATATTAGCTGATAGTTTGATTGTAAAATTGCATCCGATTCATCCAATATGTTTCGAACATTTGCATTGAGCCATTTGTGGACGTGCAAAAAGTGTTTAGCCGCTTCGATTTCACCCTTTTGAATTGACTCGTACGCCTTCAATTGCATCGACAACCGATATTCGGGCAAAGTTAGAATGACACCTGCAGCAGAGCAGCATTTCATATTGAATTAACATTGTGATCGAATTAAGAAGCAATTTTACAAGCCATGATTCACTTATTGTTAGCCTTACCTTTGTTCGTTTTGCATTCTTCATAAATTTCTGGTATATGCTCGACATACTGAACGATTGGCATATCTCGACGACAGGGAAAGGTGTAAATTCTGCGATTCAATAGACCGCCCAAATACTGGCGCAGAAACTTTTGATTTCTCGAAAATAATGACTTCAGTACAGTGATTTGGCATGCTTGATTGCCATCAGCTAAAATGGCAGCTAAAATTGGGACAATCACAGCCGTTTTTCCTTCGCCCATGTTCAATTGCATGACCGAGTGTTTTGCATCGACACCCGGCTTCTTTGGTGGTTCAATCATTTGTTCGGCCACTTTAATTTGAATTTCTCGGATCGTTAAGTTTTGTTCCACCTAAAAATTCAAACCAATTCCCAAATAGAATTCGATCCAACAGAATGAAAAAACACAACAAAAAATGAAAAGAACCTACCTCAAAAATCAACCATTCGGGACGTTCACTCGGTTTCCAATTCACATGCGGCACATTTTCGAACTCTCTATCCATGTCGGCTTTGAGATCAGGTCTTTGAGAATAGTGCTCAATGCGTTTGTCGCGTTGTTCTCGAGCAATGGTCACAGCCCAGGCACCGATTATCGTTGTTAATGGATCATCTTTGTCGGTGGTCAATATTTTTGGCAACAGCATACTTGGCACCATTCGCGGAAACAAGCCAGCTTGAACTAAATGTTGTGATTGATCAGACGTGAGACAAAGCTCAATAAATTTCCACCAGTCCTCTGCCGAGTTGGACAGCTCTTGTTCATTTTCAATCCATACTGCTTTAGCTTCATCCATAACATTGTTTGGTATGTTGACATTTTGTCGAATTTTTTCTTCAAAATCGATTTCATATTTGGGCCAATTTTGCGGTTGTGGCTCCACAAATGGACAGTATTGTCCCAACACAACATAAGGAGTTTGTTCTGGCAATGATTTAAAACGTTCATGAATTTTCTCGATGAACTCATTCAACTGGCGATTCTCATTCCAAATGCTAAGCTGGTTGTTAACCACTATATTGGCGTTTAAAGCATCAACATCGCAAAATTCATCGGTCAAATTAACCCAACTGCATGGCCAACTCTCTTCAATTTTCGCTGCCAATCGATCAACAATCGTATCTACTTTGAGTTCATCTTCATTACCTTTGGCATAATTATCATTGTCGTCACCTGTATAAATCAAGTTTCTTAGTACGCTGTGCAATTGACTGACACTGTATGTGCCCGATGCTAACTTATATTCGGCAATTGGTGGTGGCTTGATGTCTTCGAATAAATTTGAATTCATGGCAACCGCTTGTAATGCCAAAATCGCTTGTCCGAACTCTTTATTTTGATGAGAGAATAGGGTTAATATCAAAACGATCTCTTCGTTGTTCAATTCTTGCTTTCGAATGGCATCGTATAGGGAAATCCACAAGTCGGGGAACTCTTCGTAAACGCTGTGATACAGAATATTTGAGATGCATCCCTTCGAAGTGATGCCCTTTAATTGGCGTCGATTGGTCAAGCACTGCATCCAATTCGGTTTTGGCACTCGGAAGCTGTTGGTGTGATACAAAGTGGACACGATGCCAGTGTTGGTGGAGAATGAAAATGGAACCGAATCGGGCAGCGATGTTTTCAACTCTTCGTGTTCAATGAATGAATCAGACACGCGCAAATTGGGCTGCAATGGAAGACACCGCCAATATTCTCGTTTATTGAGCGTCAATTCAGTTTCAGTATCTAGCTTTTCCGATGATGCATTGGAATGAAGTCCATGCAAACGTTGACTATCCTCAAGAAGCTTTTTTACAACGAAAATGAAGGAATCCTGCGCAGAACGCGGTGGAATATATTCTGGCCATGTGATACATTGATGATAACCATCCATTTTTCGAATCGGTGACAATGCCGCAATTCCATTCAACATTTTGATTGCTTCGGTTTCGTACGGAGATGATGACCATGCAAAAGCGGACTGAAGAATTTGTAGTGCTCGTTCTGTGCCAGACATTCTCGTGAACGGTTCAATTTCACCGTGTGACGTTATGGCATGTAAGTAGGCGAGATAAAACCAAGATTCATGACTGCTATTGCTGGCTATTACCTGACGGACAATTTCATCAACTTGATACTGGAAAAATGGTGGGCTTCTGGTGTTGTTCTTAGTTTCAATATCTACGGAAACATGCAAATCCGTGCATTCACTATGAATTTGTCCGTTTGGCATCAATAGTATTTTCCGTTTGGTAGACGATCCGGAATCGCTTTCCAGCACTAAACCATAGTTGAGTCCATACAATGTGCCAATATTCTGTGTGTCACTGATGCGCATTTCACTGAATTCAACCGATTCGAAGTGGAGCCCTTGTTCCTCGTCTTCATCTGAACAGTCAATTTTGAACTTCAATTTCATTCGTAGCAAATCAACGCTAATCACATTCGCACTTTCCTCCATCACATGAATGTATCGTTGATGCTCCAAACGTGACAGTCGCTTCACGATTCTTCTGTAGCTCATACTCTTTATGTTCAGCATTCGTTGCTGTGTTCGCATATCAATCAAATAACTCGTATTCAAGTCGAGTCGATAATCGACTTTGGCCTCTTTCGATGCGAATCTTTGGCCGAACGTTCTTTGCCGAAATTCAATGTAATTTCCATCCTTGTTCCACCAATGGCTGTAGTTTTGCACAAGTAAAAATGGAAATTCGCCATACATGTTTTTATGATGGATGAGCTCACGATCTGAGCCGTTTGCATTGCGTTCCGTTATGATGATGCTATCGTTAAACTTTTGGAATTCGTACCGAAATTCGGTGTTCCGTTGAATTGTGCAGAACCGATGTTGAGCATTCGGTTGAACCTCGAGCGCTACGTTTCCAAACACACGCTGATATGATTCATCCTGCATAATTTCAATTGGTAGACGTGAGATTGGCCAACCATTCACGAGAAACATGCCAGTGATGATATCAATGGTTGCAGTAGCTTGTACCGTATTTATCATCGCTTTGAATTCACATGTATTCAGAGATTCGGGGTAGAACTCAATTTTTCTCGTGTTTCTTTCCGTTTCGATGGCATCGCACCAATGCATTTTAATCACTTCAAACACTTCGTAATCGTCTTGTGTTATCAAGTCGCGCATTTTTGGTTCCAAATTCAGGCCACACATTTCGACAAGTCGAAGAAACATTCGCAGATTCGATGGCAATTGATCCTCATTGATTTCGTACAGCAATAGATTGTTTCGCATTGAAATGATGAAGTGTAACCATGATTTATGCGGTCGTTTTAGATCTTTGCCAATTGAGAAAATCTTCTCGTAGTGTTTGTGCTTTGGAAAAATGGAAAAGGTTAGGCTTCCCGTAATTGCAACGTAGATGAGTTTTAGGCGTAAGTCCCGTTCACTTGCTTCGGTCGGATTCTTTGCTTTATGCATAACATCGAAGATTTTATCAATCCAATCCCAAACAATGCCTCGGATGCTGATCAAAAGTCCAACAATTTCATCGGCCATTGCGCCATCGTCGTTGATCTCGAAGATGCGAATCGATATCAATGTGGCCATGACCAATTTAAATGGGTGCATCCAATTATCCTTCTGTTGGTTGACAAATTTTCGGAGCAGTTCAATCATGGCCGAACAAAATTTTGAATCGCTGAAATCGCTGTGAGTTTCACGCACACCACATTCCCACAGAGTTTGCATAATCAGCGACAAAACCGATTCCTTCTCAAATGATAACGCTTCCGTTTCAATCATTGCGAACAACTTACGTAGCTGTAATCGATGACCATCGGCTCGAAGCGCGCCAAAATGTTTGTATTCAGAGAGTGATAGGCTCTGCGGACATTCCGATTGACGCGACAGTACTTGGTTTTCCGTGTGCGATGTGCTGTTCAAAGTCCATTGCAGGCCAGCGTACTCGCCATTCGTTTTGAATGTGCACACATCCTGAATGGCATCATCGGGCAGTGAGGTTGGAATGGCTTCGTTGAGTACATGATAGGTGCAATTGAATGAATTTTGTACGTACAACCGTTTGAATGGCTCATCAACATGAATGTACTCTAAGCGACGTCGTTTTGTGCTACCCAGTGTCACAAATTTACTCTCCGACTCGTTGAACTGGGAAATATCATTGAACTCGACCCAATTGCCTTTGATATTCAGAATACTGGGCTTTCCAGCACAAAACTTGACAAAGCCGTAGAGAATGTCTCGCAAGTATGCAATGGTGTCGGGGATTTGGAGCTCAAATGCAATGGCCAACTGTAGATAATCTTCTTTTGGCAACAATTGCTCGTACTGCTCTATTCGTACCTGAGGATTTGAGTTAAATTGATATGTATCAATTGGTCTGTTCAAAGATTTGTTTGAATTTTAAATTCTGACAATTTTTTCCTTATTTTATTTGATTGCCAAAGGTAATGAACGTATTCAAATTGGTTGTCCAACCGATTTGGATGTTTATTTTCCATAGAAACGTACCTTTTTGGCATCATGATGTAAATGGCATCGTTTACATTTTCCAGCATGAAAAGTATCGCCAGAGCTGTCAGTTAGAAACGTGCATCCCAATCGATTTGCTTGCTCACGGATCTTTTCCACTTTTTCACGGCCTTGTGACCATCTCGCCTTCTGACTTTGTATATTGGCTTCATCCAATTTCAAAATTTCATCTCGAACTTTCCTGATTTCAGCATTTTCACGTGCGAATTTCACCGAAAACGATGCTTCACTCACCATTTTTTCTTCGATCAAACCCGGATTGAATGCACTTTCGTTTCGCATACGGAAATACTTCTCCAAATGAAGTGCCGTTTCCATATCAATGCGTTGAAGCAGCAACAATGATGAGAATATATTGGAATTAATGCAGCTACGGTGCTTTTTAAGCAATGGATATTCCATAGTTGCGCGGCGATCTAGCACTGCAATCAGCTTCAAATGGACCAAAATCAGTCTGCTATACATTACCGGATCTCTCTTATACTTTTCTTCGGCATACTCTCTGTAGTCGATGAGCTGTTGACGCATTTCTTGAGCACACATTTCTTCGTCTTTTCGTGACATCTCGTGTAGAACATAGTTCTCATATCCGATCCAATAGAATTTTTCATCGTGACCAGCGGGTGCATGTGCTTGAGAACCAGTATGGCGTCGATTTTGGTAGCGTCGATAAGGCTTCACGCTATACCTAAAAAGAATATTTCAGTCACATTATTAGAAAAGAATCAATTTTCTAAATTTTTTCGGTTCAATTGACTCGTTGATCCAATGAAAATGCCCAATAATGCAATGAATACCTTACCTGGAATGACTTGCGCTTTGTGGCATTTCTGTCAGTCTTTCACCCAAATACTCGCGTAGCCTTGGCATTGTGTGGCAGGTGTCTGCCTCGAAATTCAAGTCTCTCAATGGACGCAATCGGGACTTTTGTTCATCTTCAAACTGAATTCGTTGAATTCGATCGTTTATTTTCGAACGAATGACTGCAATGGTGTGCTTTGCATCATCAATCGATACATTATAAAACTCGTTATATTCTAGAGACTCAGCAATACTGTCTGGCACATTTTCGGATAACTTTTCAATGCGTCGACCCAATTTGGCAATCATTTGCGATAGTAAATCGATATTGAACGTATCACATTCTGAATATTTGTAAGATGTACACATCGCGATTAAAAACTTCAGCATCACAATTTTATAGATGAATTTTCCAGTTTCAGGACCCAAATGCATGGTTAGGCTGTGCTGTAGCATCACTTTTACACTCATGTAAACGGCACATCTTTGAAAGTAGTTGACTTTTGTTTCACCAACTTTGACGTCTCGAACCTTTTTCGTGATAATTGGGAATTCTTCTGGCGAAGCCGTTGTACTTCTTTCATTCGTTAATACTGTCAGAAGCCACTTGGATACATGGTTCCGTTTTTTGCTCTCTTCAATCGGTAAATGTTCACACAGTAAACACAACTGATTTGCAAACTCTTCCGAGCGTAACATTTGCGAGAAATCCACTTTGACTGCATTCTGCGGATAGTTGTACTGTACGTACCAATTGTAATGAGTTTTAATGAATTGCTGTATAGAAAAAAAAAGAATCAAAGCCCAAAAAAATTACCTCAATGTCACTGTCATGCTCATAAATCTCGCGTGAATGTAATCTACCCGGGAATGTGGCCACAATGGTGTTGGGTGACAGTTCGCCATTCAATTTTGCATCGGTTAAAACGTGAATCATGATGACACAGTTTTGTCGGCGTACAAACATGGCAAATGTATCACCTGGTTTCAAACTAGCGATCTCTTCTGAGATAACGCTTTCTGTGCATTCAAGATTGATCCTCTTTAACCTTTCGAACAATTCAACCGTTTTTGATGGTATCCATTCCGCCAGATTTTCAACATTTTCAATCATTCGCTTCATCAATGTTTCTCCATCTTCGAGGTGATATGGATTTTCTTGCGGCAACCACCGTGATAGAATCACATGGTGCAATAGTTTGTCCTCTGAATTTGAAGCGTCCGATTCAGTATTCTCATCCATTTTCGAATGCGGTTGAGCCTGTTGATAAATTGAGAAAACAATTGTACTGGCATTAAACTCCAAAGGAAAAAAAATTGTTTCCAGATAACGTTATCATAGGCGAGCCATTCAAAGAGGACTTATTGATTTTATCAAGTCAAGTGTACATTGTAAAACTTTTGACCTAATGGCATTTTCTCTTTATCATGAGACGATGCAGCGCTTCATAACAATGTAATATTTTATATTAACGGCAATTTATTGAACATATCCCGATTAACGATAGCAAATGCTCAAAGCCGGACAAAAATAAAAACGTTTTTTATCATGTTACCTGTGCTACATTTATATAGGTTGGATTCTTTTTTCTTTGTGTGCCATTGTTATAAACGAATTCTAGAATATTGTACTGAGATTGTTTTGAAGTGATTTACTCATTTGAATATCACACAACCAAGTATGGTTCAGTATCCAAAAAAGCGATGAAATTATCTTGCACGTAGCAATGCAGATTTCAAGTTCTACAAGGTTAAAAGTTTTGAAAAAATACTCAGTTTACATTCTAAACGCTCAAAAAACCTAACAAACGTCACTGCGTTCGAATGAGCTGTGCGCGCAGTCAATCCGTTATGCTTTTTTATGGATTCTTGGAAGCGAACAGTGAACGAACATAACGAATCATTTTATGAGAATTAGTGGAACGAAAATGGCGGACAAATTGTCGGAGTCGGCATATTTAATGTCTTGAATTTCACAACAACTAACAAAAACTAGCGTCATACCTAACAAAACACTGATTCGTCCGAGAAATCACGGAATAAAAACTTTAGTTTTAAGTGAAAGAGAATTTGAAATTTTTTCAACATAACACTACAATGACTGATGTCAATCTGTATGCTTTTCATCGACTGATGTTCAATATCGAGAAAATGACCTCATCTACATAATTTAATACAATTTAGAATCAATTTTTACTTACGTTATGCTCACTGGCAAACCAATTGAACTTTATTCGTTTCTGATAGTAATAATTCACTGTTTCACCATATACAGTTTTCTAATCGATTATTATTATATTGTGTATTGTTTATAAGACTAAAACTGAAGTCGAATTCTAAAGTGTGTTGTATCGTTATGCATTCAAGCAATGTCGTTCATCCACCGAAAACTGTTTGTGACTGATTGGTTGGTGTGCGACAGAATGAAAGTGAAACACAAAAAGAGCGGCAGAAATCTACACGAAATCGTCGCAAGGATCCATGCAAAATCGGTGTCCGTCAATTGTTTATCACACACACACACACACGCACGATCGAAGCCACAACACGATTCGCACTGTATACACAATTTTTCTAACACTTGTTTCCATTTGCGTGCGAGTAGTGCACACCGACTGAGTCACAGTAATCGGTCTGTCTCGTGTTTTTGTTTCCTCTTCATTCGATACCAAATGAATGTAACTGTTTATCGCTGTTTGTTCTTTGTAAGTGTTTGTGGTGTATGAAAAATCACTGACAATGACTTGTTGAACATTCCGGCCGGTATTTTATGAAGTAAAACGAATATAGAACTGAACGGATGCATGAAAGATTATTATTATTTTCAAATTCACTTTTGCGCAGAATTATCGAATCGAGAAATGTCGCTTATCTTTATGATGCTATTATGCACTAGGTTGGTGCACCATTTTCAGACCGAATGTGATTATCTCTCCATTCCCACATACATACGCCGTCGTTGAGCTCAATTTTATTTATCAGGAAAATTCCAAGCTAAAGCGGGCGAGTGCTGTATTGGCAGCCGCTGGAGCTGTTCGAAATCTGGTGGATCAAATTACCAAAATAAAAGGATGCAAAGTGATTGAAATTTTCTCGGAATTGCTGAATGTGAAGGCAAATGTTATTGTACTACAATTGATTCAGGTTTTGATCATGCTATCTTACAATTGAACCGAGTCGGTGGGCGGATGTTTCGAAGAAGAATGCACCACAGGGTGTCGATTGTTACTCCGATGATGTTAACGGAGAAATCAGTTCGACCGTTATAGATCATTTATGAATCGATTTAATCTGGTCAAAAGCCACAATTGGACATTAGACAGCCAACAAATAGACTGCCAATAATTATTTTCAAACAATTAAAAACGGATGGCTTGAAAAAATTGAAACGTAAGTTAAACAGTTACGAATGGATTTGAAATAACGCTACAGGTATTTATTTTCAAGGTAACGAAAACAACGTTTGAAAAGGCAATTGTTAAATTGTGATTATAATAATTTGGACATCAAAACCTGAATGTATTTCATTAATCCAATAAAATTTACAAATTAAAAAAAAAATTAACTCCAACTCAATAAATCACTGTGATTTCCAAATGAGCATACTCAATGTGACAGTTTTATCACGATGTTTTCATTTGAATAAATGAATAAAGCGAAGATATAAAAATAGCATTTTCCCTCATTTTTTGTCTGTGTCTCGATTTTCAATTTGTGTCAAATCGGCAACGGTGAAATGGGCAAAACAACGAAACATCGAAAAACCTTTCAACACGCAGTAGCCGAATGTAAATTCGAGGAAGCAATAAAAAAAAGTCATAGACGCAAGACGAATCGTTCAGTGTTGTCAGCTGTTCATGGGAAATGAGTGTGGAATGGTGTAAGCAGTGACAGCAAAGCATACAAACGCACATCGATGATCACATCGCATCGTTTGTGTGGCATGTCCCCTACAAATGAACAAAACTATTCGCTCTCGTTCTGTGTGTATTCCATGAAGAAACATGACATCGACGAAATCACAGCGGAATGAGTTCAAGCCATACACAATACATATTTGAATATTGGGTTGCGTTTGAACATTGAAAATATGTGTCTATATATTGCAAATATTTCGTCTCTCCCATCTGCACAATGTGAACTTGTGTGTCTCTGTGTGTATGTATTGTGAAATCGAGAACGGCAGACGCATATTTGACGTAGCACTAGTATGCGCTAGTTGAAGTCACATTCAGCGATGTGTTTACGGTGGATTTGTCTGTGTGTGCGGTGTGCGCGCGTGTATTGGTGTGTTGGTGTGTGTGCATAAGCAACCATCATGACAAAACGTTCAAGGTAATTTTGACAAATATAACAATATCGCTTCTTTATATTCACTCTTTCTCGGCCAAGCGATTCGGTTTGTTTGTATTTTATACATATTTTTTTATCGTGCGTCTGTGAATCGAAATCTCACGACATTAAAAAAAAAAAACATTCTGTTCGACGTAATCACATACCTGTTGCTTGTGTTAAAAAGGCTGTTTGCCAATTTAATTTAATTCTCGTTCGGTACGCAAATTATTAAGTCCTTTTTTTCCTCATTTGTCTATAATAATTAATCAACAATTATCAATTATCAATTACAAGCGATCAATGTGAAATTAGTGCGTTCATCTTTTGCGTTCAAAATTATCGGGCCTATGTCAATTGGTATTGAACCAGCCATAACAAGAAATTTGTTCACACATTCCATTTATTTTTGGGAGAGAAATTCCAGTTTTGCTCGTGAAATCACACACACACACACACTTCTGATGTTTTCGGGTGAAACGAGTTGGGAAATATTTTGCGTATCGTGACTCATAAGTGATTTTTTTAAGCGATTAAACGTGAAAATATCAATTTGGCATCATTTAGTTTACGTATTTTAGCTCAAACTATTCTCGATTCGAGAATAAAATGATACGAATTTGACGATAAAGAGCGAACAACATCGTCTCGGAATTGAAATCTTGGAATATCCATCCCGAACATTTCGAGTTTTAGTCATTAGCACTAGGCGCTACTATTTTTTATTTTATTGAAGTAAGTGATATA
Source organism: Sitodiplosis mosellana (assembly GCF_009176505.1). Classification (NCBI taxonomy): domain Eukaryota; kingdom Metazoa; phylum Arthropoda; class Insecta; order Diptera; family Cecidomyiidae; genus Sitodiplosis; species Sitodiplosis mosellana. The sequence goes on along the minus strand of NW_022595246.1, from coordinate 10,707,738 downwards.
AATTATTTGAGCTAACATTTCATGAATTATTTATCGCATCGAATGCGTGCAAAATGTGCACAACAAATTACAGCTGGCAAACAAAGCGCAAAACGATCGAACATCAAATAAATAACACACATTCAAATGTTCGATTCCGTGTATTTCATGAGCTGTATTTGATGAAGTAACTCTCTTTTGTGTAGACGACCGCACAAACACTCTTCTGTACAAAGAAGTTTCAAGTCAAAGTATTTGTGTATTCGACGACTGGGCTCAACGATTTTGCAATCAATTTTATCGGATTTCGTTAATCCAGTCGTTTCGCTGGAAAGCAATAGGCTCGACAACACAAAAAAAAAAACGAACTACAAGAATTCGCGACGCTGTGTGTGAACCGAGTGAACAGCTCTCCATTTAAAGACCGTTTGTTCTATTTTAGTCGTATACACGGCTTTACGTGAAACTTTCAATTAAATAAATAAAAATTAATCAAAAACCCAGTTGGAGGCAGTCAAGTTGAATATTCCAATCAATGGTCACGAGAGCAAGATTTTTTTTTTCGTTATGTACCATCCATTCGACGAACGTTGCAATTAAATTTAATTGAGTTTTTCATAATTTCGGTGGGATCTTGTGCAGCACGAAAAACCAGTAATTCGATCGGTTTTTTTCCCCAAAGAGTTGCATCATTTTTCAACTCTTTGAGTTGTGCGATTTGAATAGAAAAAAAATGGCAAAAAAATTATTTGGAACGTTAAATTTGACGGGTTAATCAATGGGAATTTTGTGTATTTCAGATGCCGGGACCAGCACAAAATAGAGGTGGCGGCGGATCATTGCCAATACTACCAAAAGCACCGGCACTACCAAAAGCCAAAAGTAGCAGTGTTGGTAGCAGCAGCGGTGGTGGTGGCGGCGCTAGCTCATTTTCACCGAGCTCATATTCAATGTCATCGTCGCAGCCAAAAAGCAAAAGTGGCAGCGGCATAAAAATTCTTTGGATTCCCGGTTTACGTAAAAAGCATCACGACAAAGGTGTTTACAAGCCAAGCAATTACAACATCGAACACAAGCATGCCGACCGCAAAAATGAGCCTTGGAGCTTGGGCGGCTCAAAGTCACAAGACGATATCGCCACTGGCGGGTGAGTTCAATGAACCTGTTTCCATGTTTGTCTCCCACCTTTTCAAAAACATTTCTTTTTCATTGTTTTTTTCATACATTCCAGTGACAAAGACGATAAAGTTGATCTTATCAAATCGTCGACACCGACACCGACACCAACGTCGACCGTCTTGCCGAGCGCTTCACTGGGTGTGGCCACTGTCAACATTGACAACTGTTCCGAATCCGATTCCGAAATCAAATTAGAAAAAGTAAATATTCATCAACATACATCACAAACATATACACACGAAACACCCGACCTTTTTTGCTCTCTTCTTTTGTTTTTTTTTCTTCCCTATTTCTCATTAAAACCAAAATTTTTAAAACCCCATTCCATATCGGTTGCACAGTTTTCAGTTTTTCACTTGAATCTATGCACAATTAATCCGTTTAGCCTTATCATTCAAGATAATTCACAGCATTTATTTTTGTATGTATGTATATATATAGTGTGTAATTAAGGACATACGGTATGTAGTGTACAATATAAGAGATAGTCTACAAAGTCTAACATCGGCTAAAGAAAATAGCGCACACTCAACGATTGGTGATGGTGATGACAAACGGGCTGGACGCGATTACACCAAAGTAAACACACAATTTCAAATTGGCATTTTTGCTAGCGAATAGATCGGAGAAGTTTCTTTCTTTCTTTCTTTTTTTTTGGTTCTAATTTCAATTACATCCATTCTAATCGAAATTCTAATATCATCATCATCCTTGAACTGTTTTGTTTTTGTATGCCGACTAATGGTTTCCCCCTTGTTTTTCTCTATTTTTCCAATGGCACAGAATGATTTCGACTCGATCGAGCGTCTCGATGACTTGGACGGTCAACCGAAATTGTCGCATCAGAACGGTTTCAAACCGAGATCAACGTGCAAAAAGACGAAAGAAGACAAAGCCGTTAAGTGTCTGTACTACACAATGATGTGCTGTGAATGTACAATATCTTAAAAATGCGCATGTTCGCATGTTCTGGCACCTTATCAATTTTATTACATGAAGCATTCCGTGCAGCAGCAGTAGCAGATTGTCGTCAGCGAAACACATTCGCGCAACATTTACCTACAATATTATTATTATTTGCCTGTACATATCGTCGTCAATCACATCTATATCCAAATCGAATGTAATTCTTTATACATTTTTGTTCTTCTTCGTCGTAGCTTTTAAGTTGTACTTTCCATTTTTACAGGAAAACAAAAACACGACCAAGCATTTCTCTTTTGATACGATTTTTTTTACCCAAAATTTTGTAGATACTTTACAAAAATTTACAAAGAAAATCATCCATATCTGTAAACGAAAAGAAATCAAACAAGCCAATAAATTATATATATTTTTGTATTAAATTAAAGCACAATGTACGTAAAAAAAAGCCGTTTGTTTTATTTGATGGGTAGCCCAGCAGAGCAAGATGAGGTTTAGACGAAATTGAGCGATTGGGTTCAGCCAAAAAAAAAGCAGAAAATTTCTCCTCCGAACGGAATGGTTCATGCGCATTTGGAGTTGCTAATTTATGCGCATGTCGCTCGATCACTTCGGTTTCGGGTTCGATCCAAAATTTACGTCGATCGGTCAAATTCGCGCACAGATCTAGACACACATTGATCAGCCTGCTGCCAGTCGATCTTGTCCTGCCATACATTTTAAACACGAAAAACGTATTTATCGCACAGTATTATTTTCTATGAAAATTCATTCGACTACACAATTTTTGAGTTAAAATTGAAGAAAAAAAACGACGCGATTGAAAAACTTGTGATCTGAACTTGTCGGGCGGAAATCGGTTATTAAGTTTCATAGAAGAGTGCCCATTAAATTTAAATCGAATTTTAAGCTGAGAAAAAAACGAACAAAAGTTTTTTTTTCTGCAAAAATTCTTTCTTTTCACATCGAATTCAGTTGTGCAGCGATCAACAGACGGGTTTGATCGGCGTATGGTGCCTTACTCGACATGTACCGTGCTTATAAATAGAAAATAATATAGTCCAATATATTTTTAAAAATAGAGCGCGCACAAAGGCAAATTCAGCAACGAAAAACGCAAGTAAATAGCTGAAAACAAGCAAACGAACATCTCGCATCGAAAAAAAAAACAAAAACAAAATTCGTTGTTATTTTCTCACAAATTCATTCAAGTTTTTTTTAATGTGTTAAGCCTTTTATATCATTTTTTCTTTGTTGTTGGTCGGTTCGCGGTTTATGACGAAATTAATTTATCTATTTTATCAGTGACACTTTTTACGACGAAATTTTTTGTTCGGTGTGTTTATAAATCATAAGCAGTGGCAGTGGTCAAAAGTTCCAATGACGCGTAGGTACGAAAATGTGCTGCTTTGATGAGTGATAGAATGATGTCAAGTGCTAAAAGCTAATCCAAACTGGCAAATTATCACCAGATGATGTATAACAAACATAAAAAAATAATACGATGAAAACAGGATGTTGAATTCTGTTTGTGTAATTTCGAATATTTTTTTGGGATAGAAAAAAAAATAGAAGAAGAAACGAAATATCGGAAAAAATTGGCTTTTAGTTGAAACATGCATCATTTATACCCGGTCTCAAAAGGCGATCAGCTATGTCCGTTAGGTTTTCATCCACAAGTTCGATGGCCGACACGATGCAAACGATGCTTCCGGGATTACAAAGATCACGGCGTAAAACGAGCTGAAGATATCACCATATCGTCACCCAGCCTCTCGGACCCATCAAGAACACGGTAAAATTTCAATGAAATGTAGAAGAAAAAAAACGGTAGAAATTGTGACTGTGTAAAAAAGTGTGAGCTCGTGAATAAGTCTGAACCAAATTAAATTTGGTGTTTCAAAGATGTGGTTTTAATTATAGAAATGAAAAAGAAAAAAGAAGAAAAAAAAGAACCAAAATGAAAAAAAAGAACCTGAACAATAAGTGGAGTTCCACTTTTTAAATGGAAAATGGTGTTAATTGGGTGCATTTTTTTTACCATCCAAATCAGAGCTCAATCAGAAAAACCAACAGACCGAAGCTGGACGTCAACGTCCAATTTATCAGTAACACCCGATAAAGAAGCTCGTAAGCCAATTCTATACCACTCAATTTGATACGCACCTTGTGTTATGTTCAACCGAGCGTTAAATTTCAATATTTCACGATAGCACCTCCTCGACGAAGACGGCCAATTTCATGGACCTCAACGCCGGATATGGATGAGAATGAAAAGCCAGCACCACCACCGCCATCCGTTGAAACTCAATCCACTGAGATAAGTGTAGCGTTACCACGACGTCGTCATACTTCTGCACTCCCAGAGATTCCTCAAGTCGAAGAATCGTTTACATTACGAAAACCGCCTCGGCCACCGCCAACAAAACAAGACTCCGAAGACTTGACAATTACCCGAAATGATTCCTTGGCCGAGCGTGTACGTAAAATGCAACTACTCAAAAAACAAAACAGTATCGAACGAGAGTTGCGATCGCGTCAATCGAGTACCGAAAAGTGAGTCGCTGAAAAATTGTTGCGAAACTGATCTGTATGAGTATTTCGAAAATATTTATTTTCTCTTTGACAGGGAGCAATCACCTTCGCCACGAAACCGTACCGATTCAACTGATTCGAAACGTAGCTACTCAATAGTGAGTCATTTTCTTGAACATTTCAATATTTTTCTGCATTTTTTGTCGTTGGAATGTCAAAAATAAATGTCATCATCATATTGCAGGGTAGGGAATTATCGAAATCAAAGTCAGCCACAAATCCCGTCGAAGATATGGAAAAGTTAAGTGCTGAGCTGGTTCAAGCACGTCGTAAAAATGATGACAAAAATGAGATTGCACAGCGGCGATTGACATTCACCGACAAAGCAGCAAATCAACTGGCATCAAATGACACGGCTAAATTGCAGTTCAAAATTAATGACTTGAGTCGACAGTTGGAGGATTTAAAATATGAAAAATTGCATTTGACAACGAAAATCAAAGATCTCGAAAAGAGCCTCACGATTAAAGCATCCAAAACGGACGAAGATGAACTACGTAAAAAATTACAAGCGGCCGAACAGCTGTGCGAAGAGCTGATGGATGAAAACAATGAGATAAAAAAAGAATTGAAAAGCATGGAAGACGAAATCGACGAAATACAGGATAATTTTCGTGAAGATCAAGCCAACGAATACACGAATATGAAAAAAGAAATGGAAATGACACAGAAGAATTGCCGCATTTTATCGTTCAAGTTGAAAAAATCGGAGCGGAAAATCGAACAATTGGAGGCAGAAAAACAATCATCAGCACCGGCAGCACTGATTAGTCAAATTAAACAATTGGAAGAAGAGCTTCGGATATCCAACGATCGATTACAACAAATGCAGGTACGATTTAAATATGATTGGAATTTCTATTAAAAAAAACTCATTGAAATTTTGTTACACAAAAAATGAAATAACTAAGCAAAATCACTGAATGTTCGCAGGTTGAAGCAGAAAAGGTGCAACAAACAAGTCCAAACGGAAAGCCAATGCTCAGTTCGATTGGAAAATCCAATTCGGTCGATGGGAAAATGTCACGTTCCACTCTTACTCGAGGCAGTTCACAGGAAGATCCGCAGCAATTAATGCGTGACCTGCAAGATTCAATCGAACGGGAGGCTGACATCAGAGAGCAGCTTAAATTTGCCGAAGAGGAAGCCGAAAGTCTACGCAAAAAAGTATTACGCATCGAAGATGAAAATGAATCGCTGATGGTGCAATTGAAAAAGATGGCAACAAAAGCTCGGAGTGAGTGTGAATTTGTGGCGTGTTGAATTGTTTTATAAACGGAAATGGCAAATTCATGTAAACACATTAGTTTCCGGCTAAATTGTTCTTGGTTTTGTTTCATTTTTTTGTTCGTCAAATGTTTGTCTATTTTTAATGATGAGCGTTTTCTAATTTTCTTTTCATTTTTTTTTCGGTAAACAATTGAAAGGTCGAAAGTTGAGTCCCACAGCACCGTCTCGCCTGACAGTCGATGCTTCTGATAAAGATGAGGGAATTTCTGATGAAGAGGATCCGGCTGAGCTTCGCGTTTTACTTGACTTAAACGAACAAGAATCGTCCCAGTTACGACGTAAAGTCGATGAGCTGGAGCAAGAGAATAAAACGATTAAAAATCAAGTGAAGGAATTGCGTGAGGCGCCAAAAACGCCAACTCTTCTATCCAAAAGTACGATCGTAAAAGACAAAGAGATTGCTGAATTGCAAAAGAAAATCGTTGACATAGACAAAGAGATGAAATTGTTGCGAAAGAGTGCGGCCAAGACGGGACCACAGACCATACAAAAATTGGAAGAGGAAAAGAAAAAGGCCGTGCAAGATGCCAAAACATTGGGCGAACAAATTGAGTCCTACAAGTCTGAGATCAGTAAGTCTATTTCTCTCTCTCTCTCTCTCTCTCTCTCTCTCTCTCTCTCTCTCTCTCTCTTTTCATTGTTTGTGGTTGGAAACGGATTTTCATGCAAATTTTTGTGGCAAAAATGAAATTATCATTGCAGAGAATCTGAAGAGTGTCATTGCCAAACAAGAGACTCGTTGTATGGAATTGGAAAAAACGAGTACGGACAATGAATCGAAGAAGAAGAAAGCATTAACAGATGTCAAAGCCATCGAAGAGAAACTCAGCAAACAAGAGAGTTTGGTACGACCAAAGACCAATTTTAATAATTCAAATTTCGGACAGAAACCGAACAGACAATTTTTTCTTTCGTTTGCATTCATTTGTGATTTTATTTATAGATAAAGCAATTAGAAGCCGCTAAATCGCTTGGCGAAACCAATGTAACGCAGGAGAAAGGGCGGTCGGCTAAGCTTGAAAAGGAATTAGACGAGCTGAAGAAAGAGAATCGACGCTGGGAAACGAAAATAGCTGATTTAGATTCGGATTTGAATGTGAGTTGAAGATTCACTTTTTTTTCATCTCGCGTGCACGCTCTGTCGTTATGCTTGGGAAGAAAGAGTGTTAGACACAGACAATGATTAATTGGAATAAATTTGATGTTTATTTTAAGTCGTTGCGACGAAAGGCACAAACGGAAAAAGCGGCACTTGAAAAGGAGATAGCTACGCTAAAAAGTCAAAAAGATACGTTGCCAGGCAAAAAGATGGATGAGCTTCGGAAGCAAAATACCGATTTGCAGGCTCAAATCGATAGTGAGGTGAAGAAGACATCCGATGTGACGAGCAAGTATGAGCAATTGGAAGAGCAGCATGTATTCATTAAGGCGCAGCTATCGAGCGACAAAGAGACCCTCGAAACCTCAAACAATACGCTTAAAGCCAAAATTGTTACATTGGAATCGAATTTAGAACGTTTCAAACGTGATAACATCGATTTGAGTCGCAAAATTGTCGATGTACAAAACAAATGCAAAGATTTAGAGAGCAAAAGTTCACAGAATGTGGTGGTCGAACACGAACGAATGCGTTTGTTGGCATCGCTGCAGGAGAAAAGCCATCAATATGAATTGTTGGTCAGCGAAAATGAAATGAACAAAGATTTGAGCGAACAGTTAAAGAAAGAGGTAAGAAAAGCGGAGCGCATTGCTCTTCAACATTTCTTTCTCCGCATCGTGACATTCTTTCGGTGATATTTATTCCATTAAGACACACTCTGGCCGTCCGTTCGCACATTTCAGTTACAGATTGAGATAGATTTCGAATTTTCATTTCCACTCTTGAATAGGCCATTTAAAAAGTTATTGCTTATTCTTTTCTGTTGTGAATGCCGCTATATCCTAAACGGCACACGCAGCACACACAATTCTCTCTCTGTTCGGTGTTCTAATTTCGAGCAATTTCTTTCGATTTCATCTTCTTTTTCTTTTTATTTAACTTTTTCACATTTCGCTCTGTCTCTATGTATCTTTTTTTCTCTCTCTCTTTATTGCAGAACGACGAGCTGCGAAAGAAATTGGGTGACTTCAATAAAGTGAATAAAGTGCAAGCATCTATGAATGATCATAACTCGTCGCTCGAACAAGAGATTAAACAATTGAAAGCAAAGTAAGTGAATCGCTATGTTGTTTCTATGCAAATTGTACAATAAAAAAAACCAGCACAGCGTATTTGAAAGAGCCGTATGCCTGCACTCGCTCGCGATGCAGGGTATTCGGATTGCATGACAGACAGCTCATCGAAATTTCTCTCTCATTCATTTCGGTTACATCGATCGTATTGAATGCGTCTAGAATTCAAATCACTGTGTTCCGATCGGTAGCGCTTATAGCAAAATGAAGGCAAATAAAAAGAGAAACAAAACCACGATAAAGTAATAAAAACACGAGAGAAAAATGTTCTTTGACTTTGCGCCATGCAAATGGGCAAGAGATTGCGCGATTGCGAGCGAAGGCGCGCGCACACGAATGCAAAGCCAATAATGCGCCTTTCGAAACGTTTTGCATTCCGTTCATTTGTTTTTATTTGTTTATTCTGACTTTCGTCTCATCATTTGATTAACTGACATCAAAAACCGCTTGCTTGGGCATATGCATGCCGCCGTGCGCAATCTTCGGCTATTTTCTCTCTCTCTCTCTCTCTCTCTCTCTCTCTCTCTCTCTCTCTCTCTTCATTTCTTTTTCAAATGAAAAGAGGCCACATCGCCGATCATGTAACACGAAACTAGATGACTCGAAAAGACTAAATAATAAGATGAATTACTGTGTGTGTTATTTTTAGTTGAAAGGCGGCTTTTCGTCGAAAATTGCATGATTGCCCATAAAATCCATCGGCATCGAGGCGCGCATGATGTATTTATAAATTGGTTTGGCTGTCGTGTTGTCGCTTGATCGTAATGTGCGAACGCAATCAAGACCATGTGTGTGCTTTTGCTTTGTATACTATATGCAAGCGCGTCTCACTCTCTCTCTCTCAATTTCAGTGCTGCTTATATATGCAGATCAGCATTCTAATGGTTAGCGTGAAGCCATAATAGTAAATTATCGATTCTTGCAAATTATGTTATAAAATGCAAAATGCATTACATTGTATTTTACCTAACTAACGATGCAACAAAATTTTTTAATGATTTTCCACTTTTGACTCTCTGCTCTTTATTTCCATTATATTCCACCATCAACATCACCGTTCGGGCGACGGCTTGGGCAGATTGGAAAGCGCAACATCTACCAAAATCAGCGATATCGCTGCAACCAAACTCAGATACGAACAACAAGTATACAATTTGCAAACGGAACTCAATTCGCAACAAGTATGACATTTGACATTTTTTCAATGAAACAGAAACACTGTGCTCTGATTTTGTTTTGTGTGTGCAACCAAAATTGAAATGAAAACAAATCTCTTTTTTTTCCCCTCTCGTCTCTGTGCTTCTTTCGCTGGTGCTGTGCCGTTTCTCTCTCCCTCTCTCTCTCTCTATCTTCGTTTCGATGTTGCAGAAACAATGCGAACGATTTAAACGTGATCGCGATTCATTCAAACAGCTACTTGAGGCGGCCAAAAAAACGATCAAAGACTTGAAATCGAATAGTGGTCGCACCAGTAAAGCGTCTAGCGGCGACGAAGATGATAAATCGAAAATATTGGTGCTCGAGCAAAAGGTGAGCGATTGAATTGATTATCAGAGTGGAAAAACATGCTGTGTAACGCACCGAAAGTAATTGCGTTCGTGTTGCTTAACTTTCGGTTTATGATGGTTTTCTTCTCTGTATCTAGGTTGGACAGTTGGAGGATGAATTATGCGAATCACGGCTGGAGAGTAGCCGGCTAAAAACTGAATTGGTATCCGAGAAGACAACATCGGAAATTAAGTTGTCGGAACTGAATTCACGCATCAATGAATATGAAGAAGAGCGTTTGTTGGGCAGTGGGCGGACAAAAATTGCTGGCATGAAGACGAAATTGGAGCTTTCGTGGCAAAAAGAACGCGAAGAACATCAACGGCTGTTACAAGAGACATCAACGCTGGCACGCGATCTACGCCAAACATTGCTCGAAGTTGAACGTGAACGCGACAAAGAACGGCTTGAAAATCGACGGAAAATCGAACAATTGGAACGCAACAGTGAGGAAGACTTGGACGAAGGACGCAAAAAGATTGCTGAACTTCAATGTGATTTATTGGAATTGCGTGATGCCCATGCCAAACTTCGTACATCGAATGAAAAGTTGCGACTCGAGCGTGAACGCTACGAACGTGAACGTGATAGTTTCTACCGAAGAGGGTATTTATTGTTATTGCCGTAATTACCTCGTTTAAACTGAATAACACACAATATAAACATGAATGATGTGTCAATTTTCTCACCTTTTAGCATTGAACTCAATTTGGATCGTCGATTGAATTCGCTGTTGCAATTGGTCGACGATTTGTTTAAAATGTCACCGGAATCCGTGCAAAGTTCCGTCTTGAGAAAACCACCAACGCCGAACATGCAAAAGCGTTTAGTGAAGAGCAGTTCAGTTGATCGTCCCGATAATCAGTTGGCCGGTAGCATGGAACAAGTGACCAGTTTGATTGGCCGGCTTATGGCTGCCTCTGAAGATATTCGACAATTCCAAAAGAGTTTCGGCGAAGACCGTGAACGGGAACGAATTCGGCGAAGCAGTATGCGACGCGCAACATCCATCGAAAATGGTGTAAGTGATAATGAACGATCGACGGGCGGGCGTCTATCGAAATCATCAACACAAAATGGTAGTCTCCATCGCAAGAGTTTATCGGTGCAAGATCAATCGTCGATGGGTGGTCAGAAAATTTGGAAAAATCCCACCGACAGCAATTCATCGATACAATCGATTGACTCAGAACTTCACTATGGAGGCGGAAATTATGGCCGTGATTCGAGTTTGGATTCGCGACTATCGGGCGGATCAACACAATCAGATCTACCGTGTGGTACAAGGAAGAAAAAACGCGGTCTCATGGGCAAACTCAAATCGTTAGCATCATCAAAAAGCAGTAAAAATAATGACACCGATGGATCGGTGAGTTCTCTTTTATCTCTCAATCTAAATAACTTGATGTGCTTGACTTCATTCTTTCGTTTCTATTCTCTTTTTTCTCCTCTCCATTCCATGCGGTTGATGTGGCTATTCTTATACTCTGTGGTTGGCTGTCTTGTTGTTGGAATGTGCGGTGAGAGTAGCAAGTAAACTCAGATTCTGATATAAGCCTTGTCAATTATGACTACAAATCCAGTAAGACCAATCTGAAAGGTCGATTATCGGATATGTTCAGACGATCGGCGTCATTATCACGGAACGATAGCGAAGATGGTGCGGATAAATCTGGCGCTAACAGTCGATCCACAACACCAAATATTTCGTCACGACATAAAAGTCCCGCAACAATAAGACCGGTTCAAGTAAGTGTACAACTATCACTTGCTGTGAGAACGAACATAAAAAAAATATACTTACGTTTCTATCCAAGTGAAAACCAACAACAACAACAACAACAACAACAATAACGACGACAATAAAAAAGCAACAACGAGCAGTCGTTGGAGAAAAGGCATACACACATCAAAAAAGAAATGAGCCATGAAAGAAGCGCATGCAGCGAAAGAAAAAAAATAGATCGATGTGAGCAGAAAATCTTCTGCACTCACTCACACACACACACACAGGCAGAGTGAGGGAAAATGCAGCATTTTTACACAATATCAAACCATGAATACCGTACAAAAGCAATGATCTGAACGTGATCCAAAAGCCAAACGCTGGCTTGCAAGCACACCAAGACCCACAAATGGTCTCTTCAAATAAATTGAGAATACATGCTCACGCTAAACGCTCGATGCTTTGCAATAATGGCACACAAAGTGTAAATGTCATCATTTACGTTTTGTTGAATACACAGCATAAAATCGAAGCGAAGCAAAAAACAAACGTTGAAAGAAAGAAAAAAACCAAATCATGCGACTTTTTTTTCACTTCATTTTCTTTGTCGTCGTCGTCATCGGCATGGTATACACACGGTAGAAGGCTTGTAGTATTCGATATCGATATACATATGGAAATGGTTGCGATGTGTATGACCTCAATTTTTGCTTACAGCAACAATATGTTTTTCGTTGTTGTTTTTTTTTTATTGTTGAACAACGAATTGAATTAATGATGGAACAGAAACATAGCTACAATTCTCTCTCTCTTTCTGTGATTTTTCGTTGTTGTCTTCTTCTTCATCTTCAATTCGTTGCTTCTTTCTTTTGCGATCACTTCAGTTTGATTTGTTGTTGTTGTTGGCTTCTTTTTCTGTATCTAATTCGTTCGTTCGTTTGAAAATGTAATTTTTCTATTTTCCGTGTGGCTTTTGTTATAGATTCAATCATCATCAGCGTCACCACAGCCAAGAGTATCGATGGCGGAAGCAAGTAATTCTTTGAAAACACCTACATTAGTTAAGCGAGTGAATAAAAAATAAGCGCGCCCGAGTATCGAACAAGAAGAAGAAGTAACAAATCAATGTAGTGTACACCAGAAACACAGTGAAATCCGTAACAATTGGGAAGAGTGAGAGGGAGTACGAGAGATGGTGACGGCGACAGCCTCGTAGCGCCCATTTCAAATATAAATTTAAATATTATGTTAGATCAAGCAACATTACCATATATACACACAGATTGAACGGTTGAATCGACGGCGTGCGTGCGAGCGATTGCGCGCGCTCACGAGCCAGCGAGCAAACAAGCGAGAGCAAACCCAAAGAGAACGCCAAATATGTACTACTCGCCAAAGAGATGCAAAAACTTCAAAGTCCAAGCAATCATTTACGCTATATAGTTTCAATGCAGACCAGAGAGAACAGCCCGCCAATCTCTTTCTCATTGAAATCCAATGCAACTCGTTATTATTTGTTTTACATTGATGCTGCTGCTGCCGCAGTTTTTTTTTTCTCTTATTTTGCTTTCATCCTCCTTCTTTTGTTTCTCTGTCTTTGGAAATATTGAAATCAATCAAACAAATTCGATCGTTTTTTTTTCTCATTATTACACAGCTTTTTATGTTTGTTTTATTTTTCTTCATTTTATTCTAATAAATTTTATTTGTAATATGTATATATAGGTCTTTTTTTGTTTCGTTATAATTGTTGGTTGGTTGGTTGTTGTTTTTTTTTATGTAAATTGTATAACTTCCGCGACAAAAACACCGTACACGAAATTACATGTATATATATATATATATATATTAGAAATCATTGTATTCTCTTTTTTTGTTCGTTTCGCATCTAAATTCAAATTCATTTTGCTAATTGATTTCTAAACGATTCAATTCAGCTAATTGATTCAATTTCCGTCTTTTCGTTGATAAATTACATTTGATTTTTTTTTTCTTCTATTTTCGCTTTAAATTTCATATCATTTTTGTTTTGTCTTGTAAATTCTCTTAAAACATTTTTAAAATATATCTCAATAAAAGTACAACGATTGGATTTATTGACATTTTGGCAACGACACAACGACGGGTGGCAATAATAACAAAGATGACGACAATTGAGAGACCAAACAAACAATTGTTGTGTAACTCGCGCGCTAGAGAGACAATCGTAAGCAATCGGTGTACGATTCGCTCCGGTTTTTGTTTTTTTTTCGTCTTGTTGTTTCGTTTTAAAATTCTGTATCTTTTCCACATATCTCTTAATTTGTTGCAATAAATTAGTGTTTGCATTTTTGGTGATTTGATTAATTAATTTTTTTCTATGTTTTGTTTAAGCTCCGATTTTAAATTTTCAGAGAGCGTCGACATTGAATATATAGATAGATAGTTAGATGTACGTGTAAATATCGACCTTTCTCACATACACACAATTCGATTAAGTTATTCATCCAGAGAGGGAAAAGGCAACACAAATTATGTTTAGAATTAATTTACAAGAGAGTCACAAAGAAAGAAACAGAAAGAAAGATATTATAAATTGAAAAACATTAAATTTACGTTTTTAGCGCTCCTAGTTAATAAATATCCATCTTTCTATAGAAAAAAAAAACTAGAAACAAAAATAAAGAGAGGAGAAACAAATGAGATAATGATTTTAAAAAAAAGAAGAGCAATAAAGTGGAAAAAATGCTAATAATAATGATATTTATTTATATATGTATATAATAAGAGAATTCCCATGTGCAATAGGAAAAAAGTTTTTTTTTTATTTTCTGTTTGTAACGTTTCGTATTATTTCAATAATTTAGACGATTTGCAATATGCTTCTATATCTCGTTTTCAACAATATTACTTTTTTCTTCGATGATCTACTACAATATTTCAATATTACTATTTTTTTTTTCTTTTTTTTTCAATAACAATTAGGCTATTACAAGAGACATAAAATACGCAATTGAAATATATTTGCTTCGAGTTGGTCGAATATTCGGTGCGATAATTTCACAATTCTTTTCGTTTTTTGTTCTTCTTTTTGCTGCTCTTCATCTCAGTTGTTCATCGAACTAAACGCCATTCTAATATAAATTGTATTTGTTTAGCTTTGTTTCATTCATTTTTTACACACTAGTTGATTTAGTTGATTGTCATTGATGACACGTGGTGCAGCTAAAACACCGCTGCACCATCAGTCGTAGCTAGCAGAGTATCGAACTGTCAACAACGGCAAGCGATTTTTTACGGTAGTTCAGGGCCGCTCGACTACTGCTATTACAGCAACAATTTGCAGTCTTGTCCGCACCGCATAAGCAATTCATTGTGATTGTACTGTTGCTGTGCTGTTGTGCAACACCCACTGATGATTCGGTCAATGTATTAATGCTTAATGTTGACGAGCTCAGCGAATGATGGCCATTTGTGGTTGAGGTGGTGATTGCGGTCGCTGATAAACGATACGATGGAAGAATTTCACGTTGGCCATGATGATTGTCATTGGTGGAACTGAGACTGGTGAATTTACTACGATTTGGCGATGATTGTGTGTAAACGGGCCCATCCGATACGCTGATCTCATCGATGCGATGGCTCGACAGACTGCCATTGTTCAATTGAAATTGCTTGACGAGTGCAACACAAGACGGTGTATCCGAATCCGATTGATTTGATTTGCGCAGAACTTTTGGTGTGGTCGGCGCATCGGGAAACAGAACACTCTCGTGTTTTGTCTGAACGGTGGCAGCGGCGACGGTGGCATTTTGGGCTGGCATTGTCATCGTCTGTTGTACTGTTGTTAACATGGATGATATGTTATTGGTGGTGGGAGCACTGTTGTTCGATGAATCATCGGCATATGTCATTGTCGTCGAATTGTTACTGTTATTCGAACTGTTATTATTGTGTATTGTCGTTAGATTGCTGATTATTTGATTGGCTACTGCTGCTGCTGCTGATGATGATGATTGATTTTGTAGCGGTGCCATTCGATTTGCTAGGATTTTACTTAGGTTAATGTTCTCTTTGTTTGTCGCATAGTCTTTGAGCAAATCGCTTGTGTCATTTGAATTGATATTACAGCTATTATTGTTCACATTTTGTTTCGGACATTCAGCCGAATGATTGTTATGGTGATGATGATGATGATTATGATGCTGTTGCGAATAATTATGGTGCTGATGGTGATGGTGGCTGCGGTGGTGATGGTGGTGGTGGTGGTGGTGGTCGATACCATTTGTTTTGGAAGCATTTGTATTGGCAGTCGTATTGAAACCATTATTTAAGCTACTAAACAGCACTTCGTCTAATGCTGTTCCATTTTTTGGAGTTTGATGTAGAAAAAATCCAGCACTGGCTTTTGGTGGAGATGTGGCTGCTGTAACAGCAATCGCTACACTATTCACACTATCGTTTTCACGCGATTTATTCGATTCCAATTTATGTTCGACGGTGTAATTTTCCGCTCTGCTATCGGTTGCTATAACGTTTTTCGTCGTTGCCGTTGCTGTTGCTGTTGTTGTTGTATTGTCTTTTGTGGAGCATTTCAACGGTTGACTTGATTCGCTTAACCATTTATGTTCAAGGCACTCAACAGCCGACATCCGATCCCTGGCACGCGAAAAACGCAAAGCAACAAAAGAAATAGAGGAGAAGAGCGCACGAAATAGAGAGAGAGGAAGAGAAAGAAGAAAAAGAGAAGAGAAGAAAAAAATAGGTAAATTGCGTTCCAAACAAACAATCTGATTCATGATAATGTGTTTTTGTTTGTGTTTCTACTTACTCGGCGGCGACTTGTAAAGCGCTCTTAATAAAATCAGTTGCATCCTCCGAAACGTCTTGGAATAGGTCATCCGGAAAGTTAAGATTACATTGTGATATGTTCAAAAATGTTTCTTGCTTTGAATCACCACCAAACGGGCTGAATCCACTGAGCAGCACATAGGCGAGCACGCCAACCGACCAGATATCAGTTTTGAGAGACAAAGGTTCGTATGAAAGTACCTAAACAAACACAACGGGCACACAGCCACACACACACGAAGAAAAAAACGAAAACAATAGCAAACAAATCAGCCACCGTAAATCAAAGCCGCCAAATCAATCGCATTTTGAATGGATTGAAATGAATCTAATTGTAAATAGATATGCCTATTAAAAGGCATGCATCTTATTAACACACATACCTCTGGCGCTACGTAATCTGGTGTACCTAATATCTCTCGAACTTTACTACCGGTTTCTTCAACGATTCTCGATATGCCGAAATCGCATAATTTGAGGCCATCTATATATATATACACATCCATATATACATATATTGACACCGCAGAGCAGCGGGAAAATTGAGCGCAACCAGGTGAGCGTGAGCGAGAAAAAGAAGAGATGGAAAAAAATAACGAAATATAGTTTTGTATTTTTTTTCTCTCCGATAAACCGTTTTCGCAATATGTAACACACAGCAAAGGTTCAACAATGCCGAATTATAAACGTAATTCATTCTTAAATGGGAAAAAAATTATAAACTAAAAATTGTGTGCGCTAAAAATACAGTAAGAGAAGAGGAAAAAAAAAATTCCGTTACGAACCTTCAACTCGCTTGCCACATAACAGAATGTTTTGCGGTTTCAAATCCAAATGAGCGATACATTTTTTGTGTAAAAATTGAAGTGCTTTTAACACTTCTTGCATGCAAATTATTGTTTGGTGTCCGTTCAACGAGCCGGCTTCGTCGAGTAATGTCTGTAGCTCGCCACCGGTGGCCATCTCGAGTACCAGGGCAGTTTCCACATTTGTCTCGTGTACCGAATGCAATTTGACAATGTGCTCAGAATCGGCGCACAATAACAATATCGCAATCTCGTGTCGAATCTCTTTCAGTGTGCATTGTGCACGGCGCCTGCGCCTCAGAAATTTGGCTGCAAAACTAACACCGGTCTGTTTATGCATCGCACGACGAACCGTTGCGAATTTGCCCCTGGATCCACCAAAAACCAGAACGATCAAAAAAAATCACACGGAGCCGAGATGTGAACGAAAAAAAAAACAAGAAGAGAAAACAGAGAATGCATGAATGAAAAATGTGTTTAATCATAATTTTTGAGTTGTTTCATCAATTTTAATCGATGGCATTGAATATTCGCTTTTTTTTCGTCGCTTGCGACAGAGTACAACGGAAAAAAAGTAAATAAACACGCAGCAGCGCGCGTGAAAAAAAAATTTCATATTAAATCAACGACGTCACCGACTTTGGATTTTGGAGTGCAAGCTGTTATCGAAAGTATCTTGTATTTCATATATATATATATGGCCAATAAAAAATATATTGTTTGTGCATTGATAGAATTGATTAGCTAAAAAAAGATATTGATGTCGTTTTCGATTGACGTTTTTCAATTATCTAAATTAGTTTTCTGTTGACTCATATTTTTTTTTCCGCCGAATGCCAATTTTTTCCCCGTTTTGATTTGCCGT
The DNA here is from genome assembly GCF_009176505.1 of Sitodiplosis mosellana. Taxonomy (NCBI): domain Eukaryota; kingdom Metazoa; phylum Arthropoda; class Insecta; order Diptera; family Cecidomyiidae; genus Sitodiplosis; species Sitodiplosis mosellana. Next base: position 10,689,764 of record NW_022595246.1, on the reverse strand, counting down.
CAAATAATTCGCGTGCGCACAACAAACGCGTGCTCATTTTTTCCGTTGTTCTTGCCGTTGTCGTTGTCGTTGTCATTATTCCTTGCCGTTCATACGCGCTTACCTTGCAAATGGTGTGTGTTCCACATCGTAAATTTCATTGATATCACCGCTTGCAATCAATTTACTTAAGCTTGCATCAGACACTTCTAATAGACCGTCACCGATCGGACGAACGCCATTCGCCCCTTCGACAAACATCTTTTTTGCGCTATGATTCCTCTTTTATTATTCCACTACTTTCCTAAAATGATAGAAATCACAAAAACAACAACTAAATAACATGTTTGAAAGAAATGGAAATAAAAATCACTTTATCGATCACGAAATGAAGAGAAAAAAAGAGGCACACTGCAAATGACATCAAAACACATTGTCGATCATCACTGAGACTGAGTGTCATTCGAACAGCAAATCAAACAAATTGAGTTTATGTAAATGTTTTTTTTTTTTAATTGTTCCTCTGTGTTGTTTCTCTATCTGGTTTGGTCATACGTTATTCGCTAATTGAATGGAAATTTCAATTATTCATTAACCGATTAGTAATAAAATGAGTTGTATTACTTGACAATTTTGCGCACAATCGCAAAGCTGGAGAGAAAGAACGAGTGAGTGATTGAATGAGTGTATCGCTATGCATCGCTATGTTTTCATATTCGATTAAAAATTCAAATGGTTATTTACGCACTTCACTTAGCGCTAGTGACAAAATGATTGCCTTTGATTTTTCACGCTGAACAAAGACAAAGGCGCGAGCGCTAACGACTCAAACTGATGGAAAAATTAAAGTAATCAAAAGAATCACCAACTGAATTCCATACAGAAAAAAGAAACAAACAATCGTTTCGTTGAAGGTTTTGATGGAAAAATCGCATTCGCACACACGAAATATGGTGTCTGAAAACAGTTGTAAAGTGGCGAGCGTTGTCGTTTTTTTTTTCTTCTCTCGCTGCTGTTGTTTCCATACGTTGTCATCATCGTGTTATGCCTCCACTCACGCGCGCGCACACGCTCGCGCTCTCGCACACACGGTTCACCAAATTCTTGAACAAATATGACAAAAGCAACGACACAAAAAAAAAAAATCTCAACCTTCAACGACCATTAAAGTTTATAAAACAAACATATATACAATTTAAAGCGTTGGGCATTAATTTATTGTCACATATTAATATGACGACGCGTGTTCGAACATCAATACACGATGAAAATATTTTCCAAATCAACCGATCGACCAACCGATCGAATAAGAAACGGTTTGCTATCGTTTCGCTGGCGCTTTTTTTAACGTCAGTTTTTAGTCGATTTGAAGTTTTAAAAAATTGAAAACATTTTTCTATATTAATCTTATGCGCCGTTTCATTGGAACACCCAACCAAAGAGACAGCAACAACAACACCAACAAAAAACTGTATAATTCCAAAACATCAAATGAACAAATAACACGCAAACGCGAATAACAAGAGGGAAAAAAAATGTTAGACACCAAGACCTTTTATGGCAATGATTAAAAATAACGACAAAATCAGTAGTGGCTGCTTGAACTACTCGATCGGCATACCAGCGCAACAGGCAACACACAGCTTAGAGCGATGAACAAACAAAAAAACATAACATCGACAAAAGTTCAACATGCCAAATTTAGCGTTGAAGTTTTCGCTTTGTCTTTTGTGAATCATGTAATTTTTTTTTTGTTTCTTGTTCATTTCTATTTCTTCGTTTCTGCGTCAAGTGAATTGAGCAGGCGCGAACGCTCCAAAATTATTGTCTTTTCTCGCCCCGTTGCCAAAAATGATGATCATTTTGCGCAGCTACTTCACAAAAATAGAAAAAAAACAACAACGACGCTAACTAGCCTATTGCCAGTCCAAAGTTAGTGTTATGAATCAACACACTCCAAAGATATGGAAGAAACGTACTCAAGACAAGACTGAAGAAGCAGAAAAAATAACAACAACAGCAACACCACTCAAATTAACAACTCGAAACATGTTAGAATGTTCAATTGAGAATGTCAAAATGTGAAACAAAGTAAAGCGAAGAAGATTGCGAGGGAGAGAAGGAAAAAGAAGAACGCATAAGAGAACGTAGAGGCAATATATTTAAATCGTAATAGGAAAAGAAAAAGGAAGCGATTTGTTGATGTCGATGTCGATGTCAATGTACAAATTTGGTGAAGTAGCTGCCGCCGCTCAACTGCAGCCATGTGATGTGTGTGCAATCATATTAAAATGGAGATGATGGCCCAACGCGTAAAATTACTTTACGCGCCACATAAAAAAAAAACAACGAACAAACGAACGAACTCGACACAAACAATGAAATGATGTGAGTAAATATTCATAATTTATTTGGTCCATTCACTTGGTGGCCAACAATACCAAAAACGAACAACAACGACCAACGAGAGACCGAAAAAAATGCGCTACGAAATACGCGAGCATTGAAAGTTAACCAAGTGGAGAGACGAGATAGAGTTTAAAAAAAAAAACACATACATATCTCGTTTACCCACGATCAAATCAACGATGCCGACGATATAACCATTATGATGTACAATGATCTTCTTGTGAATGTGAGTTTTAGTTTCATCGTCAGTGTGTTATCTCAGTTAGGTCAAAAGCAGAGCCCTGCCGTAAAAATTCTGTCCGAAATCAATGGAATGGATTGTGTATTGTGATGAGCGAGAGATGCGTGCGTGCCTGAGTCGGTGTTTGTGTGTCGAGCTCACAATGTAATGTAAGCGCATATCTTAATTCGTTTATTTTTGGTGTGAATTGGTTATTGTGTAAAAAAAGAGGAAAACATTTTTTTTTTTGGTATGTGTCAACGCTTTTGCATATTTTCGAGCCGTTTTAGTTGCGTGCCTCGAACATACCATTGTCGCCATTGTCGTCATCATCATCATCGTCGTCGGTTCAAGCGCTATATTTTGACTTGATGGTGGCATTTTCTACATAATATTAGCATCTCTCTCTCACTCTCTCTCTCCCGCTCGCTGCCAGTAGTTTGGTGAAGGCGCTCGCGCGCTTGGTCAATATATCAAAGTCAATAGCTTGTCTTTTACTCTCTAGTTGCCTCAAACTCGTTCATGTGTCGCATTAGAAGTTTCAACATTCAAAGCGCACGCCATTCAACAAAATGCTTTTCATTTTCTTTTTCTCCTGACACTCACACAGCCACAGCTTCGTTCGTTCGCTCGCACACACACACACACACACACACACACACACACACTCACTCAAACCGTCTATAATTAAAAGATAGTCAAAGTGTCTTTTTGCACAACGTGACATTATCGTTGCATATTTATTCACTGAATCAGCATACAAAGAATGTTTTGAATATTGAACAAAAGACAAGAAAGAGTGAAGAAACGGTTTACGCGTACGTTCACTCTCTCTCGCCATCTATCTCCATCACTCTTTCCCTGTCTTGCGTGCGATTCTGTGCAAACTCTCGAGACCCGAGCCGAGAGAAACAACACAAATAATAAATCATAGTTGCTAATCTGTTCGCTTATTCCTTTTATTTCCATAAAATAGCACGAGAGAAGCGAACGGCAACAATGAACGTCGAAGAGAGAGGGATAGAGAGAAAAAAAGCGCATGGTTAAACTGTTTACTTCGGAGTTTTGTTACTTTTTTTGTCTGTTCGAAATATAAACAATAGAATATTAATTTACAAAAATCATATAATTAAAAATTCATTTAGCCATTTGCACTGTGAGCCATCATGGCTCAGTACAATGAAAGAGCCAAAGAAAAGGCACAAAATGAAAGAGGCACGAAAGAGGCCGTGGCTGATGAGTGTGTTCGTGTGTTTCTTTTTCTTTCGATTCTGTTAGCCTCATTTTTGCATTGTCTTATTGATGAAGACGATGACGGCGACGATGATGACGACGACGACAAGCACTCACGAAACTACAACACGCCGAAATTCATAACGGTGAATCGAAAAACATTTCGCCAAATGGAGGCAAGAAAACAGAGCAAACCGAAATGAAGAAGCAACGTTACAATATAATAACACAAGAATCCGAACAACAATAACTTGGCATTAATGAAAATATGCTGACAGATAGATATACATACTCGGCACATACAATCGACAAACGATTCAAGTGTAAACGAAAGAAGAGAGAGAGAGAGAGAAAAAAACAGTACAAAACAGCGAAAACAACTACGAAACGAAAAAAAATTATAAAAGAAACACACGCCAAATTGCAATGGAAAAGTCATTAGAATTGTATAATGGACAATTTGAATTTGTTGATGCTCTTTTTTTGTAGTTGCATATGAAATAGGCTATTGTTTTTCATGTACTTTGAGGTTTTTTTTTAATTCGTCTTCGTTTTGTTTCTTTTTTTTTGCTTTGAATTTCGAATATTTGCCGCGTTTTTCTAGCCGAATTCCTCGGTAAAATGCGAGGCGCTGCCGTTTGACGAAATTCTTTATTAGTTTCTCTAGATGAATTGGGATTTCTTCATTTAAACGATCGCTCGTTCGCTTTTTTTTCTCTCTTCTGTGTTTCTTCTTTGTTGTTCGATTCACTTGGCTCGACAGCTCGCGAGCTGCCTACTCTCTCTCTCTCTCTCTCTCTCTCTTGCTCACTCACTGGCAAAGTGCGAAGAATACAGTTGGGTCATTTGCTGCTGCAGCACACATTCAACAAGCGTATAAATTTAGTTTAACCGAAAATATGTTTGGTATGAAGTTATGTGGTCGAATGCGATTTAAGTGGTTCGCATACATATTTGAATCGGTGTGTAATTTCTATTCGACGAAAATGGTCTGGCCCCGACAAAAACGGAACACGACGACGACGACGACGACGGCGACCACGATCGAAACAGCGAGAAAGACACACGCCGTGTGTGCAACAGAGCGAAAGAGAATCGAATGGACAAAGAAAAGCGGCACGCCGATTCGATTACAAAATAATTATATTACATTTTCTATTACATGGTACTCACTTCAGTGGCCAAACCAAAGTAATTTGAATGTATTTATCGTGGCGGTTCGATAGAAAGCAGCCGGGAAAACGAAAAAAACGAACACAACACAACAGCAGCAGCAACAGCAACAACACTCGGCCCCATTACATAATAACTCTCTGTTTTCGCGTTGAAAAGAAGAAGAAGAAGAAAAAAAACAGTTTGCAATTTCACGACGAAAGACAATTTTAGATTTGGCCAACTATTTCTATTTTTTTCACGTTGTCTTCTTCTTCTTGGACTGCTGTTGCTGTTATTGCAGAAACAACCGCATCATCAGCAGCAGCATTAGCAGCGATTTCTTCGTCTTGTCAAAAGTCTTTCTAGTTTGTTCCGACTGTTGTGTTGTTGTGCCACTTGAAATGAAAGATCAATCTTCCTATATTCCGTCATGTAATTCCATATTCATTTGCGCGATTGCGGTTGTTTCGTGTGCATGGCCGTTGTTGTTGTTGTTGTCGTCGTAGTCATTTTTTATTCATGCATCTTATGTTCCATGCGTATGGTTAATGTACTAAAAGAATGCGACTATCACCAAAGTGACGAGAGAGGAAAAGGCGAAACAGAAGAAAAAAAAAATCCGTCCACAAATGACGACGACGGTGGTGACGACGACGACGATATGTGTATACGGTTGCAATGCAATATGTACACATCTATGTACAGGCGGCGCGGCGACACTTACTTCTTGTGTGCCGTATACAACACAGAATATGCCTAAGCATACTTACGAGAGCATACACACAACAGAGAGTACAAATAATTGAGATTTTTTGACCCTATTTTTTTAGTTTTTCTTCGCCGTCGCTGCTGCTGCTTCAGGTTTACTTTATCGCTTTTCATACTTTTCTCTTCTTAAACTCGCAACACTCAAATATTCGCACTCATTGCAATGCGCTCTTACTAATCAGCTTGCATATTTTTACCGTGCTGCTTTTTCTTTCTTTTCATTTTGTGGACGACGACGACGATCGTCGCTGCTGCTGTCGACGTTTTATATGCGCTTGTGCGTTCAATACTTCTTTTTTTATTTCGCTGGCTCTTGAATTCATTGTGTCTTTTTGCTCTTGTGCACAGACATACTTTTCGCAATAGCACACTTAAGTGAGACAACCGATTGATATATATATACGTATGCGAATGCTGCATACATGTGTATATATAGGAACGTAGCCATCAAACACCTCAAGTCGACAGATAGTAAGAGTAGCGGAGAGAAACATTTTTCACAGCAGCAGCAGCAGCAGCCGTGTAATGTCGACGACGTGGTAGGCTGACTGCCTTGTATCTACCTCATTGTTGGTGCTATTATTGTTTTATTATTGTCTTTGCCGCGAGATGCCTGATTAATGCAAATGTACTGAGATATGCATTTTACAATTTTACACAACATTTCATATGGTTGCTGATTGTCTTTATCTGTTCGCTGGCTTTCAGTCTCTACGTGTCTCATTTGTTCCGAATCGCGATATTGCAATTCAATTGGACTCTCGCGCGCGCGTTCGCACCCATTCCTCCCTGGGTAAGTATATGTGTGTGCTTTGTGTGAATTTTTTTTCTGTTGCTTTTCGTTTTTTGTTGTGTTTTTTTTCTTCTTCTTCTTCTTCGCTTCATCATTCACGCAGCTTTCGCGAAAACGAGAGATTCAAGTATTAGTATAATTGCTCTCAGCGCTGTGTGGCTGTTCTTATTGTGCCTTTTTTTGTGGATCACAACACGAAATAAAACATGGGCAACGAAACGAAACACAATTGTACGTGAATTACGCAAAAGTATTTAATGACTTTGAAAGGCCGTCTGATGTTACCTTCCCGAATAAAATACGTGTGTGTGTTGTGTGCCTGTGTGTATATATCTCATGTGTATGACGATTTTTTTTTATCTTGTCTTTCTCATTTTCTGCTTCTTCTTTTTCTGTACAATTTTTTTTACGTGTGTCTTTCGTTTCCGATTGTCACAAACGTAAATTGTCGATGAACTCGAGACGACAGAGCAAAAAAACAACAAAATCGCTCTCAATGAGAAAAGCAGCCATATAAAATCTCATTCCGTGCATAATTTAGGCCTCAGTCTGTGTGTGTTTGGTTTTTTTTTTGCTCTTAGGTTAAGAAAAAACAGTTTTATGACTGTTGCAACAGAATGGCATCGGCACGAACATTAACGCCACATAATCTGCGGGCGTGAGAGGAAAAATCCACCGAAAATAATAAATAAATTAATTACATATACTTGAAATGTGTAAATGTGCATTGTATGTTCCATTGCGTGAACCTTGTAAAATAGATGAATAACAATCGTCGAAAAAAAAAAATAACAAGCAGAAAGACAAAAAAAACAACAGTCGACTGAAATATAAAGCGGTGGTATAAAGTCGTAGGTACTATGTCAAGCTATTTAGATGTTTATAGTTTAACGCACGCGGTGGCCCCAGCCACACACTCACTCACTCACTCACTCACTCGCTTGGCTCGCTCTCTCGCACATTCCAATGGAAATTTCATGCATGTGAAAGAAAATTGATTGATTCTCGTCTGGGTGCTTGACGGTAGTTTTTTTTTCTTTTCATTCTTTTCATTTCTCGTCGTTTTGGCGTTGATGGCTCAGAATTATGTACACATACAAACACGGTCGGTCGGTCGGTCGGTTGGTGGAAATAGATATTTCGAGGCATGCTTTTCAAAGTTCACATACGCATTGAACCTTCGCGGAACAGAGGTACAACTGTGCAAATCAAACTAAACAAACTCGCGCCGAGACATGTATCCAATACACTTCGTGTGTTTTGTTGTTTTTTTTCGTCTTCTTCTTCAATTTTATTTTCTTCATGTTTTCTTTTGCCATTTGTGACCGTTTCATTCTTATTCTCTTTTTGCCATGCCTCTGTTGTGAGTGTATTTCATTTCCATCTGGTTTATGGCACATTTAAACCAAAGATAAAAAAAAAGTAGCAGCCGTTCGATGGCTCATATAGGCGAAGCAAAAGTTGAGATTGCGAGAGACCAAGTGAAGAACGTAAAACGAATGAATCCAAAGCAAATACATGTATATAGAAAAGTCCGCGCGCTCTCTCTCTCTCTTTCTCTCTCGCTCTTTCGGTTCATCGTCATTCTGTGGTCGCGCGCGTTCGCTTTGTAACCGTCATGGTCGCCGTCATCGTTATTTTCCAAACCGAAACTCTCAATACGATGCGGCAAAATAATAAATGAACAAAAATCCATGAGAAACCGAAAAACGAAAAAGAAGAAGAAGAGGAAAAAAGCAGCCAGCGAAAAGAAATCCCAAATCGCTACAAGCGCAACACTTCTCATTATAGACATTATTTTTTTTTTCTGCCACATGAAATGCTTTTTGATTATTTCTGTGACGAATTTTGTGTGACCGCGCGTTCGCTGTACATATGGACCTATTGACAAGAGGCTTCAATCTCGTTTTCTTCTTCTTCTTCTTTGCCGTCTTTTTTCTTCGTGTGTCTGTGTGTATTTTTGCAACGAACTCTCAATGGCAATGTGCTAGCCGTGTTCCATACACTACACCTTTTCGCATATTGTATATATTCGGGGCGATCTTTTCTTTTCATCGACGTGAACAACAGCAAATATCACAAACAGAACATTGAATAAAAGATGGTGCGACAATGAATTTTTGGTGAGTAAGTCGGAGAGTGACGACACACAAGAGCATGGAGTGAGCGGTGATTGTCTGTTCTGTAAGCGCGCGTATGTGTCTGTATGTTTGTGTATCTGTATGTTTGACTGTGTGAGTGTGTGTGTGTGTGTGTGTGTGTGTGTACTCGAGTGGAAATGTGCACCACACACAATTATATGTGTACTACGATGACGGCCTGTACAATGGAACATTCAATACCATTGAAATGGCAAATGGCTTATGCAGTTGCCAGTGTCTAATTTCGTTTCCTTGGAAAAATTCGACATTTATTGGGTGATTGTACCTTCCAAGTACTCAGCACTCGAGCCAACACTATTACTTCTTTTCTTCTTATTCCTCGCTCTCTTTCTGTCTTCTTTTCTCTCTCTCTCTCTCTCTCTCTCTCTCTCTCTCTCTCTCTCTCTCTTGCTGTCTCAATATTTTGCCTTCTGGTCGCATTTTTCGTTTTGGGCTTTTGGTGCTTCCAAAAGTTTTGAAACACAAACGTGATGATTGTCAAGCGAATGGAACAGTTGTCAAACAACAAAAAAAAAAAGATTGTCTTATGTTTAATTTTCGTTCAACAAACAATTTTCTTTCGAATAACTGGAATTGCGCGAGAACGACCGACAGCAAAATATAAAACAGTCAACGAATTTGGTGAATTTGATGTGCAAGCACACAACACGACCCGAAGAATTTTCTTCGTTTTTTTTTCCTGTACTCTTTTATTTTTTATTTCGCTCGTAAAACAGACAAAAAGAAGTGTAAAAACGAAGTAAACGAAAAAAAAAATTCCAGCAGAAAAAATTCGTTAAACATCGACACGATTCGTTCTTTCGCTTAAATTTCAACTTCACTACTTCTTCTTCTTTTTCTTATTATTATTTTTGTTGTTTCTCGATTGCCTCCGACAAAACTCTCTCACATTCACAAACACTCTCGCATCAGGCTCACTCTCTCGCATTCACGACAAAACAATCACTCGCTTATATTCTGATATATTTTTTTTCTCCAGCGCCTGAACTTTTGATGTCGCTCGCTCTCTTTCGACTCGAATGTGTGTAGAATATATGTACGTATATATATCTTACAGTGTGTCTTTTTTTCCCTTCAATTGCTTCGTTTCGTTTTTATTCTGTTCAACTTCTCAATTAATTTTACATACGTTTCGATTAGGTTGTCTTATTTCTGGCGTTTGCTCGTACCGTATCCGTTGGTGTATATATATTATATGTTTAATTTTATTGAGCTGGGCCTGACTCGGTCCACTTGATTTATATTAGAACAGTTGATTGCGTTTATTATTTCTTCTTTTTTTTCGTTGCCTTTTTATACTTCACTCAACACTCAATTTCGATTAAATATCGCACAATAAACAAATTTCGAATCGCATCGAACAGATATAATTGAAGGGGAAAAAAACAATAGATAATTCTCGCACATGAATTTTTTTTTTCGCATTTATCGCTCGTTTCTCGATCACAAAATATATTATTATTAGTTTTGTCTAGGTTTTTTTTTCTGTCTGTCGATAATTCTATTTACACCACGCCCGACCAAAAAACATTTAAAAGAAAAAACATCAGATAAACAAACAAAAGTCACGATCCTTGGTCGCTGCGCCAACAGCCTTTCCGTTTCAAATGCTGTAAATGAACTGACTCAATGGTTTCCAATTTATTTGTACAACCGAAAAATGTGTGCTGCTGCTGCTGTTGCGTAGTGCATGTGTATGTGTGCGAAAGACCGTTGAGATCGTGCTGCACACAGCATACACCAACGAGTGTCATAAGTAGGAGAGCGGATGAATCGTTAAACGAACAAACGAAACAGAAAGATGAAAAATACACAGAGAACACTCGGACCCTAACTGAAACTTCACACACACACATCGATACACAGACGCCAATGACGAATGCCTATGTTCATGTTTGCATTCCGTATGCACGGTCGTGTACGTACATGCAGAACCAATGAGAATATTTCCATGCCCGTTCTTTACAACGAATTTTCAACGATCGAACCATACGGTTATAGCTTCAACACAACAACAGTTGTACCCGTCATATGACAGCGTCCTCACAGCATTCCAACTCCATACACCACATATACCTAGGCGCGCGCGTACTCACACACGTACACATCCACCATCAGCCAAGCAGTCAACGTGCACATGCACGATCAAACACACATTAGTTTTCGTGTGAGAATGCAAACAAAAAACCCAATTCCAATTCAAGTACACACATTTGTCTCATTCAAGTGGAGACGCATGGTAAATTTGCCATAGTTTTAAAATTGCCATTCAATTCAATGGAAATTAATGAGTTTAAAGTCGGTAAAATAATTATTTTTGCGAATATTTTCACGTGAAAATAATTAACAAACTCTTTTTTTAAATTCTAAATCATCTTCAATTCTTCGGCTTTCTTTGAAACATTTCAACCGAATCCAACGACTTTTGTCAATAGGGACACACAATAGCCGTAAGCATATATCATCGAAACTATTCGGAATGTCATTGAGCAATCGCGTGTACAATGTTATCTTGATTACGATGCCAAAAAAAAAAATCAACTGGGCCGAGATGTGTCAAAAGCCGTCAGATACGATTTAGCACTTGTGTATTGTCGTCGTGGTTTGTTGTGTGTGCGTGGTCAAAATCGTAAAATTAGGAATAAAATAGTTCGAAAATCCATCGACGACATCGACGGAAAATTGTGTGAAAATCCCTCATTTCACCGGATTTAATTAGGGAAAGTCATCAAATTCCACGCTCACGCAACATTCATATTTAATTGCATAGAAAATGGATAGAATTTGTATAAATAAATCCTAAATAGAGTTCACTTTCACCTCGTTTACAATACACTTTAGGGAATGTGTAAACAATTTTCAATGGGCACGTGTAAATAAATTTTCATAAATTATATTTTTAGTTTAGATATATATCAAGTGCTTAGTTGAAAATTAACACAGAAAAGAAGTAAAAAAAAGGGAAAATAAAGTGTGTGTGAAAAATGACGGTAGAAAAAAGTAAACAAATTTTCAATGTGGCGGCATTGTGTTTAGTTTGGTACGTTGTATCAAGCTCGAATAATGTTATCGGAAAATTGGTATTGAGCGGTTTTCCGTATCCAATGACCGTCACCATGGTCCAACTCACATCAATCACACTGTACAGTGGACCGTTTTTTAACTTATGGGGTGTTCGTAAATATTCAGACATCTCATGGAGATATTACATCAAATTGATCATTCCGTTGGCGTTGGGAAAATTTTTCGCTTCCGTCACATCGCATATATCAATTTGGAAAATTACTGTCTCGTATGCACACACGGGTAAGTAAAATATCACAGTTGGCCATACACCTAATTGATAACGTTTCTTTATGGTGATCTTGTTCTCTCTCTGGTAAATATGTAATGAGTTATTGTTCATAAAATGAAATTGAGCTAATTCTCCATCTGCTGAGATCTCCATATTGTGCATTAGAAGATTGTATGCGAAAGCAGGAAGGCAATAGAGTATGTTATGCAAAGAAACCTGAACAACAAAAAAAAAACATCTGTAGACACCGTTTAATTAACACACAGACACACCGTATGTCCACGTTCAAGCAGTGTTGCAACGTAGGCAAAAATGCTTAGTTGATCCAAATTTAAACCATTCGAAGGTCAGCCAACAACACAACACACAACATACATTTTTACTCACACTTTTACTTTGTAATTAACAGTGACCGCCGTACCGCGCTAATCGTGCAAACCAAACCATGCGTCAAACACACATATGTGTGTGCTTGCTAAATCAAAATAATGAATGACTTCGTCCACGTTTTTTTCTCCCGTTTTCTTCTCGTCGTCCGTGTGTGTTTATTTGCATTTTAATGTGTGTTACGGCTAAACAATACACAGCATTTGTTGCCTGATTTTTATTTTATTTTCGTTCACTCACTTCGTTCGCCATATCCGTAACAAAAGCCAATATGTTTTTTGTTGTTGTTGTTTGTGAAAATGGCAACCGATAAAATTGACGATATCTCATTTAAAACTAGATCAATTGGAATGGATCATTCTGCCTTTCGTGTACATTTGCAGCAATTGACATTTGTTGTCTAGGTAACGTGATTAATCACTACGCAATACGACATCAAATTAGAAAAGAAAAAAAATTCCGGCTCGCTCTCTCTTTTGTGTGCTCAATCTTCGTCTCATTATGACGCAATTGCCAAATCATGTTATTGCATTTCATCCACAATAAAAACACATTTTTATTTAATAATTTGTTTTTGTTTTTCCATTTCCATTTTGTTTTTTGTAGTTAAAGCGACGATGCCGTTGTTCACAGTGATTTTGACACGGATTTTCTTCAGAGAAAAACAATCAACATCGGTGTACTTGAGCCTAATACCGATCATTGCCGGCGTTGGAATTGCAACTATGACTGAATTATCCTTTGATATGATTGGATTGATCTGTGCACTGTCCGCCACACTTGGATTCTCAATGCAAAATATCTTCTCGAAAAAAGTGCTGAAAGACACCGGTATTCATCACCTTCGACTGTTGCACATCCTTGGACGCTTGGCATTGTTTCTTTTCCTTCCCGTTTGGCTATACATGGATTTCTTTAGGATTATTCGCGAGCCAGCAATTGTAAGTCAATTTTATGCGCTTTTTTCAGGGAATTTCATTGCTTTCAAAATTAAATTTATTGGCAAAATCAGAATTTGATGCAAAAAGTTTAGCTAAGATCATTTCAACGGATTTTTGAACCGGTTTTATTGATTTTCATTCAATTTTAATCGAATAATGGAAGCTATCGTCAAATAATCCATCAATACCTCCAATGATTCAAGCTAAAAATGATTCAGTTTTCCAAAAAATTTGTCCCAAGAAACTATTTTCCATGATCGAAAGTAAAAGTGTACTGTCGCCAAACAGTCTACCCAGCAAATGTCTATTTTTACTCCCATTCCAGAGTCTATTTGATTTTTACTAATCGGATCGATGTTGTTTTTATTTACATTCCTAGGTAAATGGAGACTACAAAGTGATAGCGTTATTGTTTGCTGACGGTGTTTTGAATTGGCTTCAAAATATCATTGCGTTTAGTCTATTGTCGCTGGTAACGCCTCTGACGTATGCCGTTGCATCGGCGTCAAAGCGTATATTTGTAATTGCCATATCATTGCTGGTGCTTGGAAATCCGGTCACGTGGACAAACATTTTCGGAATGATGCTTGCCATTTTGGGCGTGTTATGTTATAATCGTGTAAGTACTTTTTTATATGCGCTAAGTGTAGCGTGTCAAAAAAAAACCGGCTTTTCATTATTAATTGCGATTGAGTAATAATCCATGTTTTTCGTTTATCCATTCGTAGGCCAAACATCTATCAAAACAGGCAACAAATATTTTGCCATCATTTTTTCCGAGTCGCAAAGAAAGTGGCGGCATACCTTATAAGCCATTAATAACAAATAATAATGGTTTGACGTCACGTATAACCGCCTCGAAGAACGGCACCGTTACAAATCTCCTGCTAAGTGGCACTGATCACAGTTTCACCGTCAACGCAAATAATAAACTTTTATTCGTATGAAGAAAAAAAACACACACACACAAACACGTATACACAAATCAAGTCGCGGGTTTTTTTTTCTCTACAACAGACGATTATTAATTTGTAAAATATTAGATAAAGAAATTATGTTTACTTTTGATTAGCTTAGACTTGAATTGTAAAGGAAAAGACGTATTGCCGCTCAAGATACACACTTTTTACCCGTTCATTTTGTATCCGAGTCGAGAGAGAGTGAGAGAGACATGAACGCGCGCGACACAAACAATCGATCGTAGTATGTCTTTCGTCTATCGATAAATGACAAGCGTCGCAACGAACACAGTATTCTGCCTCGATCGTTCTATTGATATTCGTGTAAAATTTATCTAGCAAAATGTTATTTTATTAGAAGTTTATTTTTGTAAAGAGAAAACAAATGAGAATGCAATGCGCAGAAAAATGAATTTATTTATTTGTATGTATGTTCTTCAATACAACACGAGAGATAGAGAGAAAAAATAAACAAACTGTCTCTTTAAAGCATCAATAAAATGAACATGTGCAATTTTCGTGTCACATGACAAGATTAATAATGTGTTTATCATTCGGCAATAATGTCTGATAAAGTAAATGACTCAGTGGGTATGGAATGTCGTTCTCTCAGATGTTCTACCATCGGTTATTCAATAACAAAACACGTTGAGTTGATAAAAATAAACCATGGCTGAGACGATAACGTAATGTATGCAGTTTGTGGCGTATTAATTCCCATAAGATTGGCTGTGATTACGAAGACTGGATAATAATTCGAAAATAGAGTATTTGTCATTGAAATTCTCAATGATTCCATTAATAATGCTAGAGTCTGGTACACAGAAGCTTGTAAAATTTTCGTATTTCATTTATTCTAAATTCATGAATACATATATTTATATCCGTCCTTTTCCAATTCAATCAACATATATATGTCCTCGATTCAATTTAAACCCAATTAATTGTTTTCATCTCGTTCGTACTTCGTTTCAATTTGTTGTAGCCTACTCTCTTGTGTTGCATCCTGTGCTGCTTTGGTTGCCAATTTTGTTGCTCTGTACATGCCATCCACGCCGATATCGTTGGGCACATATTTCAGTCGAAGTGTCAAATCTTGTCGCATTCGAATCTCTTTGTTGACGCCCATACTCGTCTCTAGATCCTTGTTCAATTTGCCGGTGTGAACGCTGCGAAACGAATTCTCGCTCATATTTCGCAACGACCGGTCGATGAATGTGATGAGTGGAATCTCGTCAACGCAAATGCACACCTTTGTGAATAGACCTTTTGGGATTCGTTGCATGGCCATTAAAAAGCTATACAGTTTGGCATGGTTTAATTTTTGTCGACGCTCCACTTTTCCGTACGAATTTCTATTAAAATGAAATTGCAATTAAAACGATTGATTAGATTAGAATGGAATCGATGTTCTGGCCATATTACACTTTAAAAATGGAACCATACTTACAGTGGATGGTTCTCGAGGAAGTAAACGGCATATCCTGCTTTAGCATCAAGATTTCTTGGATGTTGGTAACCTTGAACGTAAACATTCACGTATCCATCGTCTGATTCAAGGAATTCATAGTCGCCGTATTTAACGATTTTATACCGTGATGGCAAAAAAGTTTCGACAACCAATTCTCTGACACATTCAATGTATGGGAATGGAGGCAAATTCTGTTTGCGCAATCCCAATCGCGGTCGCTGAAATTAGAAACAGATTAATAAATGTATGCCGAATGTTGAACGATTCAAATATTGAAACAAATCAAAATTACCTCTTCAGTTGCGAATCCAGTTTGCAAGATTAGATTTGTGTTTGGTATCAGTTTACTGGTGACTGCAGCTTGACTTTTGAGCACGGGCTGGGCTTTGAATAACACAGAGCTGAAAGATAAATACAATGATTATTGCAATTTGCTTCAGTTTATATCCAAACCAATTGGATTGCATTGTTTATCAATGCATTCAACACACGTGCCTAAACACAGAAACACAAAATCCATATGCACTTTTCACAGTTCTATTCATTATTCAAACTGTTTTTAATAATTGCTTACCATTTTTTAATCGTTGAAAACGTTGAAAACGTTCTCCGGCACAAATTGAAAGCCATTCTTTAATGATATGTGAAAAAACGCAAACTAATTTAAAATATTTTGTTTCTTCACTCAGAATATGTTTGTTATGAAAATTTGAGGTTATGTCATATTTTATATGTCAATGCTTTCATTCGTGACAGATAGTGACGTTTTTCAGAATCGGAGGTTCGTTCACATTATTCGTTGCTATTTGAAAATTAAACTGGCTGAACCATTATTTTGATGATATATTTTAACTCTATTTTGAAATGCATTGAATTTTCAAATTAATCGAAAGAAAATTGAAAATGAACTGAGACATTTTCTGAGGAACACATTTTCATAGCTGAGTGCAATACAACTTGATCGATTTATGAAAAAATGAACAAAGTTTCGTCTTCGATTTTGTATGCTATCTGAACATTCAACGAAAGTGGGTGAAACGGTCAAATAAGGAGTGATCGCATGCTTCTAGGAAATATTTAACGGCCAATAATAATTGAACATTGAGAGACATTCAATGCAAAAAATAATCTTATCTAATCGATTTTACAGACGAGGTGCAGTTTAACTATTTTTTTGATATTTTGATCGTGTGATTTTTTCAGTGGAGAAGATGGAAGAATTTTAAAATTAGTTTGTAATTAGTTTACTTTGCAGGCACTACTACTAAAAATGTAAAAAAAGTCCTGGAATATTTTAGATAACCCAAAAGATAATAAATTCGAATACATTTTAAAATTTGCAAAAAAAAAATCATGATCGCGTTTAACAAAATTCCGAAATTCATAGCCAACCCACTTGAGATTGTGATCATCATTTCCGGCACAAGCAATACAGTAAATTTTGTGCCTAATAAATTTTAATCTAATCGATATTGAAATCTTTGATTATATTTTCACATACTCATTCCTTTTCGTTCAATCGATCGGTGTTTCTGAATATAAAAAGAAACTCTGATGTGAACAAAAATCAGTGCGAACCGCTTCTTTTGCTACGAGTTTCACGTTCATGGGTCTTTCAAGAACGAATTGAAATGTTGAACACCGACTTCTTGTTTGTTAAGAAACAAATTTTAACTTACTAAAACGATATCAGTCACATGAAGAATCTCGATTTCATATTTTCTCTGTTCCCAAAATGTTGTAGAAAAAACGTCACAACCCTTCCGAAGATAAAAACAAAGCAAATGTGGAGAAGTAATTCATTTCAAACATTCATTATTTTACCTCATTTATTTACTTTATCAATTCCAATCCGCGCTTCGCTGAAAAAGCTCATTTGTCTACTACAGTTCTATTGACTAGATCGAGAGGAGAGTAAGTTCATCTGACTTTGTTACGAAAGAGGAGAGTAAGTTTCTTTCGACTCAAAAATGGTTAAAGGCGAGTATGTTCTTTTTGGCGGTTTTCCACGGTTTCCGCGGAACTGATAAGAGATAACAACTTGGTGTCTTCGGCAAAGTTGTAGCACTCGAAGTCTTCTATAACATTGCTGAAGTCAATTATCTCTTATCTCTTATCAGTTCCGCGGAAAGCGCGAAAAATGATAAGAAAAAAAAAGTTCTATATAAAATTTGCTTTTTTATGTGCGCGATTTGCGCGCAACTGATAAGAGATAAGAGATAATTGAATTGTTATAGAAAACCTCGAGTACTACAACTTTGCCGAAGACACCATGTTGTTATCTCTTATCAGTTCCGCGGAAACCGTGAAAAACCGCGGAGGCTAGACGGGTTGCCAACATACTCCCTTTTAACGCAGATAGAATCAACAGAAATCATACTCTCCTCTTTCAAAATATATTCGAATTTTTTCACATACTCTCCTCTCGATCTAGTCAATAGAGTTGTCTACTACAGTTGTCTACTATGTCATATGAATATTTAACTACGCAATCCAGAGTCATTTGATACCTCTTTGGGGCTGTCGATATCATTTAGTGACTACAGCAAAAATCTCTCCGACATATGACACAAATTGAATATGAATTAGAGCTACCTCAAAATAGCTACTTCATGCTACCGAAAGAAGATAACTCCAAGCCAGCACTGGCGTGTCTACACTATAGTGCATCATAGTATTGCTTTTTGTCACTGTAACGATTTTTTTTATACATTTGGTTATTATTCCATTCATTGTACATTTCGTGTTGATTTTTCAGATGATTTCCTAGTTTTTCTAAACTGTGAAATAGTGAGAAAAATTCGATAAAGGCGAAATGTGGCTTATTAAAGTATTTTAACTGAATTGTGACCGCTTTTCAGAGATGATGAAACATTCCGTAGAACAGTTGTGACAATGATTGTGGCATTGGTCGTTGCAGTTTTTTTCGCTGACTGCTCTGATGATGCATCGTTATCAACTCGTGTGGAGCAAAACTACACATTTGGAGAACGTATCGATTGTGAGTGCACACAAAATTAAATATAAACGGAGTAACAGAAAGACTATATAAATATTATAGCTGATCACCCATTTTATGAATATTACGAATGCAGAAATTATGGTAGCAAGGTAACTGCATTCACGAAGTGTACGAAATTCATCGATCCTAAGAACGTAACTTAAGCTTATTTTGTCACTAACAAGGTAGCGATTGAACAAAAAATAATTGAAAAATAAAATCCATTGATTCGTGTTCATCATTCCAGACAACGGAAATCGAAAATGTGTATATAAGCAAGGGTGGAATTGACCAAGAAATGGTCGAATTCTGTCCTACAGTCGAAAATGTTCGTTCTTATTGCTTCTCCATTCAAATGTATGGATTTGAAAACAGTTATGACCTGGCTTGAGAAGGAAATATAGGATAAAATCAAATTGAATGAAACATTGAAAAAGAATTGACGAAAAAATAAAAATAAAAGTTCAAAATTAACTTCCGGTTCGTACTTTCTATACTTACAAATTTAAATTGTTGAACCTATTTGCTGCTGAAAATAATCGGAGAATATCACATCGCACACTCTATAGAGTGCCAACAACTGTATAAAGCAATATATCAAATGGTTGTATATATAATATTTTCTGGTGGCTTGTTTACACCCATTTTGTACATGTTGATTGTCTGTTAGTGTCAACCTGTTGTATACAAAAGCTGATAATTTTTCGTTTCATGACCAGCATAAATGCACAGTTGAGAATTAAAATCAAAGTCCGAAAAAAATGACATCGTTGACCACGTCTTATTCATTTAAATGACATGTAGAAAGCAGGAGGGGCACCTAGACTAGACGCCCGCTAAATTTATACTCGTAACCTTTTAAGAATCTAACAAATTAAAGATAATATAAATGTTCAGTCTTCGATGATAAGATAAGTATGATGAAACCGACAAAAACGCATCAATAGCCCCTTGATAAGTGAATTTATTATATACTGATTTTCAAGTTGAGCAATATTACATAAGATCTATAGAAGCAATGAATACAGTTTGAGTGTTCGAACTTTGCTACTTAAATGAACGTTAGACTTTGCATTAATCAGTTTGGAAGAATACTTCTAGGGCGCATGATACAATTTCATCATTCAAGTGATTTTGTTTCTTTTTTCATATTAAAAAAAATGGTTCTGCGAAGGTTGATGTTCACTTTTCTAATCGTTATTCTAACAATAATTGGTTTATTCCACAAAGGTAAGTACAACGTAATAATTACTGTGAATATACTAAATTGCAAATGAAAAATCGAGTTTTTATTTTTGAAAACGTGAATTTGAATATGGTCATATGCAAAATAAAACCATAATGCAATAAAATATTTCAGCATTTGCCTCGAAATATTGGAGATACCAGCCAAGCACAGAAATGTCTCAGTTTTGTAAAGATCCCTTTGATGAGAGCAATGTTACTAAGGCACACAAATGTTGGACATACATGAATTGTCCCCACAGTTCCAAGCATAGGACTTTTAGCAGACCTATGATTCGGCGATTCAGCTCGGTAAGCTTATGAGATTCTAGTTTGAAATAGCATCATAAAGTAATTATTGCCTTACAGTGAACGATAGGGTTTGAAACGAAGAATGCCTCGGCAAATGATTGTCTGAAAAAACATCATTTTGTACGTAAGGACACAAAGCGATGAGATCTGTTCGACAGATGGATTTAGCGTGGAAACTATGACCTGGAAATTGAAAATCAAAAATCCATGGAAACGCTTTTGAAAATGAGAAAGTTTCCGATGGAATGGAAGAAACCGTTGATGAACAACATCAAATATATTCGCATTTCGTCGATGAAAAGAAGCACAATACCAAGAAAAAAAGAGCAAATTTTCAAACAAAATGTATATATTTATCGTGAAATTCGAATATTCAAATAAATTTTTGAATTTTTATCATTCGTTGCTCCATTGAAACGACGAGAGAAAGTGTGAAAAAACGCATTTTAAATTTTATGAACAAATTGATCAAATCACAATTCAAAAAAAAAAAAATCA
Source organism: Sitodiplosis mosellana (assembly GCF_009176505.1). NCBI lineage: Eukaryota > Metazoa > Arthropoda > Insecta > Diptera > Cecidomyiidae > Sitodiplosis > Sitodiplosis mosellana. The sequence continues at coordinate 10,668,957 of NW_022595246.1, read as the reverse complement.
AGCTCTGATCGACATTGTTCAGGCATTGTTCATTCCACTAATTTATTTCACGTGCCAAAAGAGACGATCGAAATTTGTTGCTCGTGTTTGATTTTTCAGATAATTACATTGTTTTGCTTACTAGTTTTTCTGCTTGAAAATAATGATAATTGCAATGATACTCCATATAAAGTCGAAATATAGCGAACTAATATGGTTTAGATACATTTTAACCACTTTTGATAATGGATGCTTTTTAAATATTCCGTCGAATGCTTGTGACAATGATCGTGGCAATATTTGTAGCTCTTTTTTTCGTTGACTGCTCTGCAAATGATGATGATGAACCGCTACCAGCCCACGTTGTGCAAAACTATACATTTGGTGAACGCGTTGATTGTAAGCATATAGAATAGATGTTTTGAAGTATAACAACAATAACAATAAATCAAGAGAAAAAAATGATAAGAATTACTTGAATAATTACAGGTGACTCCCTATTTTACGGATATTCTGGATGCAAAAAATACGAAAGCCATATAACAGCGTTCACGAAATGTATCAAATTCCTGGATCCTAGGAACGTCACCTTTGCCTATTTTGTCACTAATAATAAGGTAAAAATAAAACAAAAAATATAATGAAAATAAAAATCTAAATTTCGTTCCTCATTTTAGACGTCAGAAATAGAAAGAGTGTACGTGAGCAAAGGTTGGGATTGGCCAAGATGTTGTTGAATTATCATCTCACATGAATTTGCATGGCTCGATAGTCACAAAATCAAAATGTACCAAACAGCCAGCTATTTGTAAATAGCTCAGCTCGATATGCAGTCACACGGAATGTCTGAGTTGATTTGCTGAATTGTTGAGCTCACTTTGATTTCGGAACGAACTGTCTCATTTGGCATTAAATAAAGAATCTCGGAATGAAATTGAATGTTTTTAAAAATTGAAACAATGTAAAAGCTTACTTGAAAGAAATGGAAAGCAGTAAATAAACCGAATGTAAAAAAAATGGCTATCAAAGCACGTCAAACGTTTATCTCTATATATTTATCACAATCAAATTCCGTTTCAATTTAATAGCGTGAATAAGTGTTCAAAATCGTTTGGATTTTATTGTTGAATGAACGGGTTAAAACAAACGATAAGAAGTATACATCGACAACGCGTCCGCAGTATCTGGAGCTGACCCGTGATTATTTTCCAAAATATAACCTTGACAATGGTCTATTCAAAGAATTAAAAACAAAAATATCTTCGTTTATCATCATCAAACTCCGAACTGCGGTCAAATGATATACCCTATTTTGATGGCATAAAAAATTGCGTAGGTCATGTTAACACTTTCAAGCGGCAATGAAATTGAACTTCTAAACAATTCAGATTTGTTTTCATATTGCTATTTCTGAACAGTATTGCTCAATTTAACCACATTTTAGTCAATAATACTCATTGAATGTATACGGCTGATGTATTAAACCCTCGTATTTACGCCATTCAAATAGTGATTTCTTGATTTGAATCGCCCTGAAAAGTAACAGAGATTGAACATTCCATGTGATGTGTATGTTGCTGAATAAGTACATTCAAACACATGTTAACATAGTATAGAAAGTTTTGTTGACAAACAGGATTTCAAAGCCTTTATTTTCGGTCATCGTACATACACACGTATTGTTATGGCTATTGTGTGTATCTTCCAGGGATGCACACCGTGCGAGAACGCACTGGTTCATTATTATAATATGTGTATTGATTACTTACCGAAAATGGGTTTCTACGAAATCTTCGACATTAATTTATACCTTTACCAATAATAAATTTATTGAAAATAAAATATTCGACAAAGTATGATGATAACATTTCATTTATCTACAAGTCAACTAAGGAAGATGAGTTGAAATTCGTTATAAAAACTTTTACCAGAGTAGAAAAAAGTGAATTAAAAACAAAACATTCATAAAAGTAATGGTTTTTTGATACATTTTTAATTAATTTTTCATTTCATATCAATCATAATTTGAACTAAAACCGATTCATGCATGGATCATCGTCTTAAAATGGCTTATCGTAGTTGGTTTTCGCCCCTTTTCCGAAGGCTTTTACTTTATAGAAATAATAATCTTCGTCTTCTGCGATGGTAAAAAGTTTCACCTTCGGAAACAAATTGACAATTTCGGTTAAAAAACTTTCATCGAAATAGTTGCCGTACAGTTGATGTAAATTCATCACTTCCAATTGTTTACAATTCCGTTTGATGTGTCTTAATACTTGGCGATATTTGTCATGCTTACATCGGAAGTGATATCCCTTGTTTAGATTGACTAACTTCGTGCAAGATTCAAATAAAAACTTTGCATTCGCTATTTCAATTTGGCCAATGTCAAAGCTGAGTGTTGTGAGATTTCTAAACCGCGTTAGTATGTTAACTACTTTGTGGTGGTGCTCTTCTCTCGTCAGTCTCATCTCAATAGTAAACTCACGAAGTTGATCACAAATTTTCTGATCAAGAAAACGTAGAATTTTGTCGATGCCATCACTGAAGTGCATTAGTCGGATGCTTTTCAATAGGTTAGCCGAGATACCGAAATTCTTCGCTTTGGCTGGAATATTGATTGTACCGGAATGAAACTCCAAATGAGTGAACTTTGGACATACCATCGATGGAAATACCTGAGTACGAGTCGAAATAACTGACATAACTTTCAACATGGTTAAGTTTGGAAATTCTGGCTTCAAATTACTTTCCATTGTATCGACTCGAATTTTTACAAAATGTAATTCGGTTAAGGTCATATATTACATTTTTCGACGATTAAATCCTACGTTTGAGCCATCTGCAAACGATCATTTGTGTTTACGTCAATCGATAATTTTGTCATGTGTTCTCCGAACCGGCTGATTGTGTCTATGACACTGTTAACATCACAAACACGGAAAACATGCTGCTTAATTCGTTGTTGCATTGCTTTTTTCGTTTGAGTATATGTTTCGTACAGTGCACGTTCACTTTGTTCATCTAAGTAAATGAAAATATTTTCCAAGCATTTGGCACCAAGTTCAAGGAAATGCTCTTTTTGACCATTCAACGCTTCACAACTTACCATTGCTTTCAATTTTATCACTTGTAAATATCAGTTTCCCTTCTTCGTGAATGATTCGGAGTTTCGCATCACTGCCACGGTTCTGGACAATGTTAACGAATTTCTTTTGAAAATCCAAGTCAAATTGATCAGTTTCAATGCTGTTATCCCGTTCAGTGAAATTGTCCTTTCTTTCGAGCAATAAATCCATTAAATTTTTGCCCATTGTGAACACACACAGTGCATTACTGGGCAAGATTCCATTAAGCTTTTCGCCAAATGTATGCAATGAAACTAGATTCGGCAAGAGTCGTGAAATATCCTGAAGTAAATCGAGTGATATCTCAAATTGTTCCAGGCGCAAATAAGTAAATCACTCAAACAACGGCATAACACCAACGAGTCGTTCATTTATGATATCTGATTCATTTCCATTGTCGTCTAAGCACAATGTTAATCGTTCAATTGAAGACGTGGCTTGCTTTGCAGTTATTCGTAGAACATTTTCAATGCATGCTCCATTAATGGATATTTTCAACAATTCCGGCTGTTCCGTTTTCATTTCGCGGCAATTTGTACCGAAATTATTGTCTTTAGCGATGTATTCCAACGACTTCAGTCGATTCATATTGAATCTGAGTGCTTGAATCGCCCTCAATGGAAATCTTGGACACTTGATCAAACTTAAATGTTCTAGCTGTTGATGTATGCATAGGAATTGTCTTAACAATCTGAAATCCAAGTGGCCCTCATCACCGATGTACAACTCTTTCAAATGAGGAAAACGAATATCAACCCAATCAAAATTTGCAAATCGATCAAAATCGTAAAATGTGAGACTGATCAATTCAGACATCGATTGAATCAATTCCAAAACATTCAATCTGGATCGAGGACAGCAGATGATGAGGTATTTTGTAGATCGACAGCATCGTCCTATTAGCGTTAACAACTTGTGTCGATTAAATCCTCTGCCTAGGTTTAGGCGCATGGCTATCATTTCATTGCCGAAAGTTTTTACGAAAGTGCGATACAGCTTTTGATCATCTTTGCTATCGTTCGAATGGAAATTAATGTCGTAGTAATTGTCATCGGAATTACCATTGTATTTCGTGTCAAATGCACCTTTTGCGATAGCTTTGAATCGTTTGCACACTCGAATCAGGTTCAACAAATTAATATCGTTGAAATTCGCAAATATGCCAAGCAAAATCTCATCCGAAAAATCAAGGAGATTGAAACCGGTTTCACTCATTGTTTCAGCACTCATTTCGTTTGCACAAATTAAACAGATAAATTTTATGCCTTCCCTTAAATAACGTAAAACTTGAGCGGGTTTTATGGGTTTTTCCAAAATAAGTAGCTCAGAACACTGTAAAAGATAAAAATTCAAATTAAATTATAACACACGACACACATTGATCACTTTTCATTGTCTTAAATTCAAACTTTCAAGAGAAATCCTTATGTTTTACAAAAAAAATTGTAAAAATGTTTGATTACAAACAAAATATCAAAGAAAATAAGTAAGAATGAAACAAAAATATTGAGTTTACTTGTATGCGCTCGGCAAATCGAATAATGACTGACAGATAGCTTCGGTTTGTTTTCATACGCAATATATTGCGTATATATTCCATATGAATATATTGAATGCATGTGTCAGCCGCTGAATAAGTTCACTAACACAGATATATATACAGAGTTGACACATGCATTGTTGATAAACAGAATTTCACAACGTTGTTTATTGTCGGCTTTTGGCATGTGCTTCTATATCTATACATATTTCGCTGCTGTTATGTATACGCAAAACAGTCTGGGATTTTGATGATGTCATCAGACCGACGTCTGATTCTTTACTGCATTCATCCTTTCACTCTTCGCCTATGGTTTCAATCGACTTTTTGGGTATCGTATACTTCATCTATACATTTTTGCGTAATTAGATCAAAGCAAATTGCAATGCATGTTCAAGGATGTTTGAGGTATAGAAGTAAAGTAAAGTAATAAGTAACTTATTACATATTACTTATTACTTTCATTTTATTACTGTAATAAGATAGACTTATTACTCATTACTCATTACTCATTACTCATCTTATTACAAAGTAATAAGATGAGTAATAAGTAATAGGTAATCTTATTAAAGTAATAAGTAGGTAATAAAGTAATAAGAATTACATTTTTTTACTTCTATAATGGTGTACAATTTACATGCAATTACCACGCCGAATTCAAGGTGATACTGTGTCTCACTGTAAAACTGACCAAATTGTCACATAGAAAAGATATTGAACAGAAACACATTCTGATAGAATTGGTAACATTTATTTGCTATTTTGAATCTATTCAGAAAACCGTAATTTTTTTTTTTGAAATCATGAAGATATTGAAGTATCCAGAAAAAAATCAGGAAATTCCATCTTACGATTAATCTAAATGACAGCAGATTTTTAGTTCAGCGGTAATGGATTTGTTGAGAAGCTCTTAGATGGTGTTTACTATTTATTTTCTGGGATTATAAAAAAAAGTTGATAAACTAATCAAGCCGTCGGAATCTTCGCCAAAAGCTGTGCGGACGAACGATGTCGCGTGATTGTTGACGTTTTAATTCGATCAGTTCCAACGAGGTATCTGTTGTTGCCCATTTTGTTGCCAAATAAACACGTTCATTGACATAAATGGTCACCTTGCGTGCACCCGCCAACTTTTTGCGTTCCTTGTTCAGTGCAGCGATGTCGAGAGCTTCTCCTTCGAATTCAGCGATTTCAACGTCTCTTAATTTTGCTGATCGACGAATGAACGGCAGCAAATCGTGTGGGCCGGTGATGAAAAGCTGCTCCAGGTTGATGAAACTGGTGGCCACGGCATCCGTGTTGATGGGTATACCAATGCAAAAGCTGATACCAAGCTCTTTGATGCTGGGCAAAACGGGAAATTCGGGATTTTCATTTCCGTACGGAAAAATGTACAGTGTAACGAGTCCGGGCAACGAAAGTAATTGTTCAGCTGAAGGCACGCCGTCTTCCCAATCCCATTTTAAATGCAACCTTTTGAAGAAGCCCCGCTGATGAATATCATTCAAGAAACTAATGGTGGTATCGATGTCTTTGTTCATATCAATAGCCATGTCATCAACGTTGGCAGCGGAAATTAAATCTTGACTATCACATTGCACATTTGCATCGATTTGAAGGCTTCGGAGATTTGGGAATTGGTTGAAAAAATTCTTCAATTTAATTCTTTCACCATCAAATGAGCCAAACGTATACAATTCCAAGTGTTCGAGTGTCGGGTGTTTTCGAACTGGCCAAGCAAATGATTCATCAATGCAGGTCCAAAATATTAGTCGCTTCAAGTTTGTACACGATTCGAAAAGCGTTTGCCAAATGTCTTCATCGAATTTGCAGCACAGTAGCGCCAAGCTGTCGATCTTTTCCAAACGTTTCTCGATTGTCTTGATGTCCTGATTAAGATCAACATCGGAAAAACTGAGCTGCTTGATTTCGGCTTTGCAGTTGGTTTCAACGTAATGAAACGCTGAATTGAGTGTGACACCATAAAACGAAATTTGTTGGACGAATTCATCGAAACCATCCATTCTTTTGTCATTGATGTAAATGCCATCTTCGTAGCAATAAGCTAAAGCACTCACGTATTTCCATTGAAAATATTTGCCGGTGACACGGTGAAAAGCCTTGCACGTTTGACCAAACGAGTGCACATCCTCCAACGACAGGCAATCGAGTACTTCGTCCCAGCAATCGGTGTCCAATTTGAAGACCGACGGTTGAGGCTCGCCATTCGGTTCAATTGCTTCTGCTGCAGCCACTTGATTCTGGTTCTGCTCGACGGCTTGCATTTGGTTATTATCATAAACGTCTTGTTGGCTAATTTTGAGATTGCCACTTCATTTTTGTTGTGTTCGAGCAACAATTGGGGATCTTTCTTCAGTCTTCGGAATTACTTGGTCTTCCGGAACAACTCAAAGCTCGTACTTCTATTCAGGCTTTTCTCACCTCTATCTCCTCAAAGTTTATCGAGAGAAAAATAAACAAAAATTATTGTAATTAGTAAATTCCTGTAGTGTCCCCCTTCTTACACAACTATTCATCGCAGATATTTTCAACTTTAATTTTAATGTTTCAACTGTTCCAGAATATTTCTGTCTGTGATCAATCAAATACGTACCCTTAATACCAACGGCTCGATTGCCTTGCGTAACTAAATCAACGATAGTTTGTCACACGTTCAGCGTCTTATGATTTCAGTAATTTTGAACTTGGATGATTAAACGTTTCCAGCCTTTTTCTTTCCAAATCTGTTGACGAAAAGAAAACAATTGAGGTTTTGGTTGAGTTGAAGAATTTCCCATTTTGATCAGAAAACAAAACATGTAGAAAAAACGCAAAAAATTGAAGAATGATTGTCAAACTATCAGGTTGTATTCGAAGCCGATAAAATGTGCGGGTGAATTGGTGTTCACTGTTCAGATATATACTTGCAACAAAAACATGTGTTTGTCAATAAAACTGACTGGACAATTTTTGCAATGTCCGATAGTATTATCAAAATCCAATAGAAATTAATTCTATAAAAGAATTTTTTGCAAGAAACAGTTGTCATTTCTCACTTGGCTGCTAATTTTCAGCTCAATCTGTGGTTATGTCGAATGGGTGGAAATGTGTGTGACTCAGCGCATGAAAATCATTAACTTTGCAATGTTACCGACAACTGGCGGTATATTTTCCACGTTTTCTGATGAGATCTATAAACACATTCAATTCTTCTTGCTAAATTTTGCAACCTCAGCACCATTTGACTTCAATCCTTCACTGCTGGGAAAATGTTTGGTGAAATAGATTTTCATGAACAATTTTTTTTCATGAACACTTTTAGTAGGACCTCATCGGAAAAATCCTGTAATTGAAGCTTATCCACGGGTTTCGAATCCATTTTGTATTTTTAACACCAATTGATTTGCGCTAAATAACAAAAAAATAGAGTTCAAAGTGTTGCATAATTGTGATTTGTGAACTGTATTTTTACTTGAATTCTGTCCAAAGAATGTCACCGATTAAAATGTAGACACTCGGAATTCCGAATTGAACGACCAAGATATTTCCAGATGTATATATAATACGAATCTAAACGCTCTGAAACAAAGTATGTATAGAAACCAAGTTATAAAATGTATGGTCACATTGCTACAGTTGCTCTTGATTTAATGAACAAAATTTTATTTTGATAATTAATTTTTAATTTAAATTGATTGACACTCAATATTTTTTACTTTGAACATTGTTTACATTCAAAAGAAATCACATTGAAAGAAATTTTCACTCGAAAACAAACACAATTTATTCTTAAATATTTGTGCATATGATATACCACTCAAATGAAGAATAAAACGCGAAAAGAATAACCGATCCGCTTACGTGTATGCAGCCGGTAGGTTGTTCGCTGACTGTTTGATGCGCACAGCATCATATTGCGTACGTCAACCGCTGAATAAGTTCACATATATACACAGACAAATGAGGTTTTTTTTCAAGTGGTGTGAATGCTTTCGTAGATATTTTGTCGATTCCGATTTGGTGACCTTATTTGCTGATATTACTTCTTTATGCATATGGCAATGTTAGTATATATTTTATAGTATATATGAACCATTGCGACAAACGAATTCCTTCAGAATATTTTAGTTTTAAAGTGCAACATAAAGTTTTTTTTCATATGGAGTTGTTGTTGTAAACTCTATATCTATGGGTGAGATTGAGAGTAGTGTATGTTTGATTGACTTTGTTACGAAAGAGAAGAGCAAGTTTCTGTCGACTTAAAAATGGTTAAAAGCGAGTATGTTCGTTTTTAGCGGGTCCTCGCGGTTTTTCACGGTTTCCGCGGAACTGATAAGAGATAACAACTTGGTGTCTTCGGCAAAGTTGTAGCACTCGAGGTCTTCTATAACATCGCTGAAGACAGTTATCTCTTATCTCTTATCAGTTCCGCGAAAAGCGCGAAAAATGATAAGAAAAAAAAAGTTCTATATAAAATTTGCTTTTTTATGTGCGTGATTTGCGCGCAACTGATAAGAGATAAGAGATAACTTTCTTCAGCTTAGTTATAGAAGACCTCAAGTACTACAACTTTGCCGAAGACACTATGTTGTTATCTCTTATCGGTTGCGCGAAAACCATGAAGACCGCGGAGGCTAGACGGTACTACAACATACTCTACTTTAACGCCAACAGAATCATCAGAAAACATACTCGCCTTTTCAAAAATAAAAATCGAAGAAAAAACATACTCCACTCTCAATCTCACCCATAGATATAAACAAAATTCCATGTTGCACTTTGAAACTAAAATATTCTGAGGGAATTTGTTTGTCGCAACGGTTCATATATAACAAATTCAATTACTTTAATTTTTTAATATATTTTTCTGCAAAAATTTCAACGGTTAACGATTCTCGAAGTTGACGAATTGGGAATGATTTGACCTATTTTTTGGAATACTTTGTGTAGTTTTATTTTAAAAACAAAACGAAATAATCAAAATTAAATGTGAATAAATTTAAAAAAAAACGTGGAAGAAGTTACGCAAAATACTTATAACTTCAATTTTGAATAAAATCATGATTTCATAAATATTTTTCAGAAATAATAAAGAAACGCAACATTTAAGAAAATGTAATTACTTCCGGGACATTTTGGTTGCTCTTTCTAAGATTCCGATTTTTGTATAAATAAATGCGACTTAAGTTCATTGTCGGTATTTCAACTGTCAATGCTAGTACGAAAGCGACGCCACAAACAGTCGATACGACCAAAAACAGTTCCTGCACCTGAATGTTTCGAAATTGTATTGCTTATTCGTTTGTTAATGAAATTGCAATCCAAATGTATCATTATTACCTGTGTAATATCCGAAAAATACAATGGCACCTTCCGGTTAGCTAATATAACCCAGATAACCGTTTGATGAACCAGAAATATATTGAAGCTTAACCGTGATATCGGTTGCCAACGTGGATGCGATAAAAACCAATTGATGATGCCGCCTTGACCATTTACGCATGAAAATATGATAAAACAAAGAGATATTGACCACCAAGCTCTTGCCCTCCACATGAAGTCGTCGTCTCTAAACGTATATGTAAACCAAAGGAATACACTCACTGATCCAGCCAATAGAATAGCATTCAAAAACTGTAACGAGTGCAGATTTGTTCAGTATTCTTAAAAATATTCATTGGTTGGATTTTTCCATTACCTTTGGTATACGGATAGGTTTTCTTGAACGATTTTGCAACAAAATATAAGCAAAATTAACTCCAATCAACCATGGTGTGATGCGAGATCGTGTTGGAACATAGCTGTTGTATCTAATTTTGAACGATTTTTATATGTGACTCTTTGGATTTTCTAATGTATTTGACAGAAATACAAACCCTTCCAAACCAAAAAGATCCTTATCCAATGACAAAATAAAATCAATCGAAACGATCACAAAAGAAAAACCCATGAATCTTCTTGGATAACGTTGCAATAGCAGCACCAAAAATGGTGTCAAGATATACATATGCATATCCGCAGCCAGATACCAGGATCCTGGAACACACTGCAATTTTTCAACAAATTTTAGTTTTAAAAAGCATCATGAATATTGCAGAAGCATTACACAGATCTACCTGAATATTACGAAAATTGGCGAAAAACAATATTGAGTCCCACATTGCATTTTCACAAAGCCATCTGGTATCATCGAGAAGCGAACTATATGCTGGCCCATTTGCGCAGAATTGTACTAAAAATCGGTTGAAAAGTGCGATCACCATCATCATCGGAGACAAGCGGACAACGCGTTGTAAGTATAAAAGGGGAATGTTCAGTCGACCATTTCTGAAAGAACGTGATTTTTAAAATGTTTAGAAAAAAGAAATGATATTTGAAATGAGTCACCAACTTTGAATGCTCGTTGAGCATTTTATTAGCTGCGAGAAGTGCACTCAAGACGAAAAATGTATCCACACTAAAACGGCCACTAGAAAAAATGTCTCTCATCTTGTCAGCAACACATGCATCGTGCTCTCCATTTTCAATTATACTAGTGGTGTACAGATTGAAATGCGTTGATAGTATCCAAAATGCAGCGATTGCACGTATCCCATCTAAACATGGCATAACGTTGGGCAATTGATTTGATTTGCATTCGAGTAGATTTTTCCCGTTTGTGTACGCTGAAAAGGCCAACAACACTGGATTTTTCCGTGCTAGACAAATTAGGATGATATAGTGATGATGTCAATCAATCGAAGATTATTTTGGAATGAATTATTTTCACTTACCTTCTAGTAAAGTGTACGTAACATCATAAAGCGAACTCAAAATGACTAAGCCAAGTATCGTTGTTAGAAATGCACTTTGAAAAAGAAATCGTTTTTTCTTTGTTGTTAGTTGAATAAGTTAAAGTCAGCAAGAATAGCACTTACATAAAAATTTTGTAGCTGAAAAAAAGAGTAGTGTTGTCATTTTTTAAGCGACAGTTGTTTGAGGCAATACTTATTCGGAGAGAATTTGAATCCAAATAATCATTTAATATAGTGGAGATAAGTGATGGTGCACAAGAATTCGGAATACAAATGCCCACTCTCGGCCAAGCGGGTGAACTGAAAACGGTGAATGAAGTAAATATAAAAATATTTATTCACTAGAGCAATATCATATCTTACATTTTTCTCATACTAAAATAACCTGCAGCAATATTGGCCAAACAGTATTGAGTTTCAATGTTTATTGAATTCGGCACTTTTAAATTTTGACATCGATCAAAGTTTCCAAAATCTATATCAATTCCTACAGATGAGAGCTTGCCCCATGCGCCCAACACTTACGTTACAAAATGATTAAGATAAAAATAAATTCGCTACTTTAATTGCAGAATATTGCTTACTTTCATTCGCCCAATTGGTTGTTCCATCATTGGACACTTCCTGAATCGTTCTCAAATCTTTAATGCATTGTTCAGTGTTATACGATCGTTTGACTTTAGTTTGATCATCGATGAATGCTGTGTTGTCGTTGTTCCAATACGCTCCAATACGCATGTATTTATCCAAGTTTTCATTCTGGATTAATCCAATTTGAAGAGTATGAACTCTTTGGTAAAGAGACCAATCGATCCCTTGTTCACTTTTACATTCTAGTCGCCGCTGACAAATCACAAACAACGTAAATAGAAACATCAATTCAACTGTAACCATTATGATCGTTTTGAATGCTTATTCGATAATCGGACCCGTCGAAATTCCAAAACGTTACTAAATCATTTTTTTGCCACTCAGAATTTAACAAAATGGCATCGAAAAAAAGAAGGATATCAATCCGTTAACCCTTAGAGGGTAGAGCCTTGCGTGGATTTTTTCTTAAATTTCTGAATGATTTTGATAGATGTTATGCGCCGAGAGAAAACTTCAAATTAAGTTTTTCGGAAAATCGCATTTTTTCCATCGTTAATCACTGCATTTGCTCTAAAACTCCCCAGAAACCAAATTTCATCGAACTGTGATGCAGAAAATTAAATTAATCGTTGTTCGATTCGATATCATATATTTTGACAATTTTCAGGTATACACAAATCACATTGACTGATATCTCCTTCCGAAATAGGCACGCAAAAATATCCAATGGTTTCATTTTTGCAGCACTCTCTGCACCTTTAGGAACCAGCACATGATAAAGGGTTTGTCTGCCTCTCTTAAACTTCGACATCTGAATAAAGAGATAAATCAAACAAAGTCTTATTTTCAGACGTGTCTTTGCGAAATTTTTCGCGAATAATCTCAAGCGCGACATTACGTCGAACGATTCGATGTCACATCCAGCTGGATGTCAGCATTCGCTTTACGAGTATGCAAAAAAGTGAATAAAGAAAGATGCGCGTGTATTAGTGAGTGGACTTGAGCGATGCTTATAATTGCAGCTGCTAATACACACGCGCACTGATAAAATCGCCTTTGAATTGCTTCATTCATTGAAACAATTGATCGAATTTATTGAATAAAAATTGCTAATGAGACAACAATGACAATGATTGAACAAAAATCGTTTTTCAAAATGAAAAATCATTTTTTTCATTCACATTTCATGAGACCTTGTGTAAAATATTCTATAGATAGAATCAATAGATATATTAAATTTGTTCACTATGGAATTTTTCGTTCAGCTTCCGTTACTTTTTTGAATCTTTCCACGTTATAAATTTTCTGTTCTTCAAAGAGACAAGATTTACCGTACCGTTTCGCTAATGCGCCAACGATATCATTCAAAATTTATTGTTTTTGCCCATTCGATGATTTCATTTTTCGCTCTTTCAAATTTTGTCGATTCCAATTTTGTGGCGTTATTTGCTGAGATGAATATTCAAATCTTGGAAAATTTGCCGAAATGACTTCGGGTAGAGCGATTTCAATTGTAGATTTTATGTAGTTTAATGTAGTGTTTTTACTTTTTTTATTTGTGAACAATTTTTTTTTGAGTAATTGGCAATCGAAAAACTGCTATAGAATGGAACAACTCAAATCTTGGTCAAAAAACGTATTTTCCACAAATCGATTTTTTTTTCGAATGAAGAATGGTTCCAAAAAATTCTAGATAAATTGTAGAATTCAAATCAATTGTCTGTTATTGCTGCTATTACTTCTTCATACATAATAGTATATATTTTATATTATGAAATAAATATGCTATGATTATATACTTAATTTCATGAATTTTTTTATTCAATGCACGCAGAGAATTCATAGTCAACCCATCATTTTGAAGGAAAAGTGTCAAAACAACAATTTCAATTATTTTAATTTTTTATAATTGCACAAAGTGAAACAAATTTCGAAATCATTGTGTAAAAGATACAAAATTTCCAGAAAGGGTTTCTTGCTGTGGAGCTACAGCACCATATGTGAACAGAAAAGTCATTCTTTGAAAATTTATTCTTTTGTTCCATGCTAGGTGACATTTTTGATAATAACTCGATATGCCCACACGAGATATCGCTCAAAATTGGCTGAGAGTCTCGTTTCATCGTCATGAAGCTGCCATTAAATTTTCAGAACGGTTTTCTAGCTGTGAAGGGAGTTACAGCGCCATATGTGGTCAGAAAAGTCATTCTTTGAAAATTTCTTCGTTTGTTCCATGCTAGGTGACATTTTTGATAATAACTCAATTTGCCTCCACGAGATATCGCTCAAAATTTAAACATATTGGAAGTATAAATTTGTTTATTATCTTTCTTATCTTGAATGCGATAAGCACGACAAACTCAATACCGCGTGCAGTCAATTATTCTTGATTGAATGTTTTGTTGCATAAATGTAGTTTTGAATTCTAATTGGCTTACTTGGTTAGTCAGAAGTATTCATACGTGGGCATTAATAAGAAATATATCAAATATAAAGTATTGCCAAATATGCTGATTTTGATTGCGAGGCATACCGAATTTACTGGACTGATTTCAACCGTTCAGAACAAGTCACATGATAACGATGTGATAAAGTTCATTGTATAAATAGCATAAGCGTTTTCGAAGAAATGTTCAATTCCAGAAATTCAACAATAAAACGTGGAGTGTGTTTGTTGAAACGGGGCATTTAAAGGATTATTTCGATATTACGTGGATAATAAAGTAGACACCGATATATTGATACAGCATTGTTGAAAAGAGTTTTTACTTAAAAAAAATTTCAGGAAAATCTATTTTTCTGAATATTCTGAAGAAAAAAATTTTCAACGACCTATCCCCACTTACAGTTCTGATTACAAGTTGAGTCATAAGTAAAATCTGTGACCCACTTCATATATAAAATCAAGCGATAATTGAACAAGTTGGTCCAGTCGTAATCTGATTTCATACGTGGTTGCACGCACTTAATCACAAATCTAGTGCATGTTTAAAAAAAAAAAAAACCGTAAAACATTGACGTACAAGTGAGTCAGGCTAATAAAAATAGCTGCATCCAGTTCGGGATTCGGTGATAAAATCTCAAAAAGTGAGTATTTAATGCTCAGTTCGTTTTGATGAACAAAAAGTGTATTCAAGTAAAATATTTTTTCCGTTCATTCAGTCGTTTGAAGTGTGACAAATAAATCGTTGAAAATGCTGTGGGAAAAGGAATCAAATGGTTCATATTCACCAATCCTTGGAAAGGGAGACAAACATTTACATGCAAGCATGAAGGATTTGAATTTTGGTCCAAATCAAAACAAAAACCAATCGAGTCGAGTGAAACAAAAATCAAACGCAAGGGCAAAAAAGTTTCGCTTCGATGGAAATGAAAAAGTGAAAACTGAGGATTGGCATGAAGCAATGTATTTATACAACAAGTGTTTGTGCAACGCAGAACCATATTCCGAGAACATTAGTTTAGCATATGCAAACCGTGCGCTTTGCTTTCTCAAGTTGAATATGTACAAAAAGTGTCTGATCGATATCAACTCGGCAATTCAAGCCAATTATCCGGATCGGCTAATGTCCAAGTTGATGACACGTCGTGCATTCTGTTTGAATAAAATAAAGGAAGAAGAACAAATTGAAAGCAAAGAAGTAAAATTGGATTTCCCGGAGGATAAATTGTTCCCGGGAATGGCGAATGTGCTGAAAATTGAATGCAATCCAGAGTTCGGACGACACGTTGTTGCGACATGCGACATCGATGTGGGAAAAGTGGTTTTAGCTGAAGAAGCATTTGTGAGTACGGCAGTTATGTCAGCAGATAAAATGCTATGCAGCAAATGTTTCAAAGGGGAAATGAACTTTGTCGCTTGCAATCATTGCAACATCAGCATGTTTTGTAATGAAGACTGTTATCAGAGGGACTATTTTCATGAAACGTGCTGTGGCAAGGCTATTGATAAAGTTGATCACTTTACTACGTTCGTGGTGCGAACACTCGTATTTGCTTTAGACACCTTTAGAACGATTGACGCTTTGACTAAGTTTGTCGAAAGTGTGATCATTGATGAAGAGAAAGATGCACCGTCATTAATGGCTGACGACGTATCCAAATATCGCGCATTCTTACAATGCGGTATTTGGTTATCTGATGAGGAAAAAAAGAAATTACACGATACCAGCAATCAAGTATACAGTGAACTGATGTCTATTGAAGAGATAAAAGAAAAGGTCCATTCAAATGAAGAAGAACGCTTCCTTCAGCATCTGTTGTTGTATCATCTTTACATTGTGAAATGCAATTCATTCCAGAACAAAATGACCGGCGGCATGTTTTTGATTCAAAAACTTTTCAACCACTCTTGTGCACCCAATTTGCTACAATATTTTGACGCAAATAAAACGATTTGCTTTGCATCGCGTAAAATCAAAAAGGGAGAACAACTGTTTGTTACCTATGGTATGGCAGATTTTTGGTCACAACCAGCATATTTGCGTCAAGACATATTGTACAGTGTGTATGGTTTTCGCTGTAAATGCATCAAATGCTCTTCCCAGTGGCCCATATCATCAGAATACATAAAAGCAGATCCAGAATACATCGATTTGGGTTACGAAATGAAACACTATGAGTTTGACGACGCTGAGGTATGTGACATTCTGAAGGAAAAATGTCTCGCATTATTACGGAGATACGATGAAATAACCTGGAATATTGAACTCGACGATATTTGCAACTTTTTCGTAAAACTTCTCAATCAACCATATAAAGAATCGAGTAAAGAATCGAGTAAAGAATCTGGTAAAGAATCTGGTAAAAATTAATCCAAATCTGTAATTCATATTGATGCTTTATTTTCATATCAAGTTTCAAAAATGATTCCATCAAATTTTCGACTAAGTAATCTTGATGAATTGAAAACGAACACAGTTTAATTGTGAAAATTACAATTTTTTCTCTATTGTTTATATGACCAATTATGTGCATCAATAAAAAAAAAATCCATTTTCTCCGCATATTTCTAAATGTGTAAAAACAAAAGATTGTAAATTAGGTTTACACTACACAATATATCAATCAATAAAGAAATATTCGTGAAGAAAAACTTATGTTGTGGTGTCATCTATTAATTGCCTCTTTCGATAATTGTGTTTACCTCTGAGAGCGTGCCTTTTTGATAAGTTTCAAATTGAGTGTAAAAATTGATGAAAATATTTATGAATGTCATCGTACAAAGTGAGTATACTATTTGATTGGCACTCAAAAAAAAAACTACATTGTATGCTTTGCTGTGGTTGAGTGCGTGTGGAAATTTCAAAAAAGTTTATTAAAATATCAAAAGACAATAACGATGTTTTGGATGATTCACATTGTGTCAACAGCAAAAATTTAATTAGTGATTCAAATAGCATACATCATATCAAGTGCACGTTGTTATTTTTTATCCATAGCTAAAACATTTTGTCTGCATTAAATTTTGGATTGTTGAATTTCAGCGATATTCTTATGTTCGGAGAAGCATCGAATTAAAAATTGACCTTCTTCATTTGGTTCAAATGTCGATGGTACAATCAAATAATGTCCCGGTTTAAGCCTAAATCGGCAACTGACTTCGCGCAAATTAACAAAGGCCGGTGATCGGGCGACTGATGCATGATATTTGAAAAAGTCCAATTCGCGTGATTTGTTTGCCGCAAATTCATTTTCGGTGAGTTGATAAATGGCAAAACCCATTGTCAAACAATCCATGCCTTTGTTTTGTTTGGACCGTCGATGTTTCTGCATCAAAGCAACGATAATCGTGCACAAATCATCATCATCCTCTTCGTCTGGATCTTCCAAAGTGATGACATACTGTGGATTTTTCCAAAATGTTGCCAAATGATTACGACAGCCACCGGCTGTAACATCGCGAATCCATTGACCTTCAAACACGGACATTTCCCATTTTTTCTTGTCACCACTATTCAGCTGTTCATCTTCATCTTCATCGCACAGCGAATCTGGGCTTAGATTACAAATTTCGATACGATCAAAATGTTTCATCCAATCCTGATAGGTCATCCAAAATTCACCATCTGAATCGAAATTCAATCCAATGGCTTGTTTAACATCGTCCGGAACAAGACGCCATATGGCCGATTTATCAGACCATGGACCATTCCATTCGGCATCATTGCCCCATGGATTTCTCAAGCGCATCATTTGTATTTTGCCCGATTTATTCGGTGTGACAATGTCCATGAGTGCAATCTTTGTTATTGAATAGGCATGTCCACGTATTAGACCGTGTGCGGTTTCAGCTTCAGTTTCATTTGGATCCGGCTCAATGCTACATGCCATCATCGAATTACGTTCGTATCCTTTTAGTAAAATGTTGAATAGATTCGATGGAGATTCCTTCAGTTCATACATTTCAGTCACGCCACCAGTAAAATCTTCCATTGCTTCACATGTCGAACCACCTCTCAACGCTTCATACGATCCATGTAATTTTGCATACGCTTTTTCCAGTAAAATACTCCAGAATTCATTGTCCTGCGACGATCGCATGTACAACAGTTCACCTCGATACGTTGGCAATAGATCATCGATAACCACATCAACCCATCGACCATACTGCCAAAATCGGAAATGAAAAATGCCCGCATAGTTTGGTTCGTCAAACGTTTGATCATGTGGCACCACGCGTGCGAACAGATTTGAATTTTGTGTCAATGCGGCTGCTGCAGCTAAAAACCAACAATCACCCAGTTCACCTTGTTTTACATCGAAACGCGAAAATCCATCAACGGCAAATTGTGGATTGTCAACAATTTCTTTCGGTCGCCGCCACTCCACCTGCCGTCCATTAATTTCCTTTGAAAATAATTGTAATGAAGAATCGACAGCCGGAAACATTGGATCCTCGAAAAGAATGCCATTGTCCAAACAATCTTTTCGCAATGCATCGAAATCCTGCTCATTGAAATCCAACTCTTCATCAT
The DNA here is from genome assembly GCF_009176505.1 of Sitodiplosis mosellana. NCBI lineage: Eukaryota > Metazoa > Arthropoda > Insecta > Diptera > Cecidomyiidae > Sitodiplosis > Sitodiplosis mosellana. The sequence continues at coordinate 10,649,948 of NW_022595246.1, read as the reverse complement.
CATCTTGATTTTCGTTGTTGTTGTCAGCTTTATTTTCTCCGTCATCTGCTGGTTGCTTCAAATCTTCTGGTTCATTTGCTTGTCCTTCCTCTAACACAAGCATTTTTCGAAAAGCACCACAAATGCAACGCATGATTTACGTCAAAGAAATTCTTTCGCTCGAAATATGATTTTTGAATAGAAAAAAAATTAAATTTCAGCCTTTTTCACTCTGAACACACTGCTGGTCAGTTAACTTGATTTGTATTTTCACTTATTTTCTTCTATTCTTGACAAAGTTGAACTGCATACGAACACATTGTTTGGCAGCGAACACTTTCATACTGAAAATTGTAAATCAACTGTTCTAGTTATCAACGCGTTGATATTACGTAGTTTCGAAATTAATTACTCCAAAAAATTATGTGAATGACTGAATAACGGCGATGAATGATGCGCTGGGGAATTTAATTCAGTGCACCACTTGCACCCAGTGTCGCTTTTTAATTAAAATACAAAAGAGAAAATTTTATGTGATGTCATTGCGTGTGTACACTTCATATTGGATTTTGTTTTTATTGCGAGAGGGGAACGGCCAAATGTGCGAAAGTAACGAAATTAGCATTATTAAAACTCCAGTCTGAGAATTCCACTCAAACACTGGAATGCCGCCTTTTATCCATATTGTTGTCCAGCTGATACTTGTTTTCGTAACCGCAAGAGAGAATCTATAGTAAATATATCGGATAGTGCGTGATCTGGGCAATATAGACAGATATACAGACGTGTAACGGTGCTTCATTGTACATGAGTTTCACGATATTCATAAGCCATTTGATAATCAATTCGTTTCAAACTTCACACATGAGATTTTTTTTCAAATGAAATGGAATTAAGTTCAAAGATGACAACATCCTGAGTAATGAAACACTGAGAAATTGGAAGGGGAGATTGTGATAAAATAATGAATAAAAAGTACAAATTGATATAATCCAGCGAAAAAAAAACAAAATAAATGTGACACACATAACTTTCTCCCTGTAAAAAAGGTAGTTCTCCAAAAATATTTATAACTGACTGAACATTGTGCTCAGGATAAAATAAGAGCGATAGATTTTAATATTCGTAGTAGTAAAAAAACGAAAGAATTGACTTTTCAAACTGTTGCTGTAGTTCTCTATGGTAAGAATTCAAGAGTATTTTTTTAAGTATTTGCGTCAGTATTCGAAAAGCGCTCTCGCATATTCAAAATTGAGATGTATGATAAGAAAAAATGATAACGAGTGAATGTGAAATTAAAAAAAAAACAAGATCCAGAACTCTCTGTTTGACTGGTCATGCATAAGTGTCTTACATAATGTGTGATCCGTATTCATTGTTCACCAATTAAAGGCCTATCATTAAAGTGAAAAAAATTCAAAACATTCATTTTTTTTTCTTTATTCAAACCTATTTTCCTGGTATTTTATTCATATGAAATGGAAAAAACTTTTCCAAAGTAAATTCTCGTGCCGAAAGCAAATACAAAACCGTTTAATCTTGGTATATGGACCGATTTGGTATATGTTTGCATTGGTGAAATTGTTCTTGAACTCAATTAATTCCGGCAGACGAGGACAAACGTGTGCCAATGCACTCAACATACGATTTCTGCAAAATTGCGTGTATCAATTCATCACATCGCCACATAAAATGAACTATTTTACATTGTTACTCTTCATCACTAAGGTTTGGTAAATGCTTCAGTGTTGCGTCATCCGTACATGCGAGACGGCAAGCGTGAGTACACATTAATGCAACGCATGCTTGCCTGAAACAGACAGTATAGCTTATCCATACAAGCATGAATACGGACTCAACACAATGCCTGCAATCGCAAGGGGTGAAATATCGCAAGGGGTGAAATATCGCAAGCCGTGAATATTGCCGTTATCACAATATACCGTGAAAAACCTTCGAATCGACAATAGAATGAGTTCCATCTAAACAGAAACAAATCATTTATTTCGTTTTACAAAGGATATAAATTGGCGAGGCGAGTCTTACTGTTGATTGGAATTTTTCGAAAATTTTCGACTTGAAATAGTTTCGTGGATTCATTTTTATGCTTTCTCGATTTGCTTCCTAAACAAACTAAATAACTGAGAATACTGTGGAAATTTTCGTGTTGGAAAATAAATATGAAATATTAAGAATATATCGATCGTATTTTGGCTTAAATTATTGCATGGTAGCACCGAAAGATACTTAGCCTAATTGTGTAATATTTTCAAGGTATCAGATTTAATCAACTGACTCAAAAAATTCGAACACATTGTGTACTGCACGTTGATTTGTTTCTTCACATTTGTTGAATGATACTAGCGTGAGGAAGGCCAACTGAAAGTGTCTATTGGTTTCAAATTGGAACAATTCACTTAAAATCTTTCATTTAACTCAATTTATTACGTTTTTAGATTATTTATAATTTATTGAATTCATTAACTGCAAACTATTCGTCAGAAAAGGTTTTCGCACATAAAATTAAACAAACCTCATGTTTTGCCTTGGGATTTTATGATTTCACGCATAAATATTTCAAAATTGATTTTCATATCACCAACTCTTATCTCTACTCCACTTATTACATTTATTGCTTCAGTATAATGTAGCTTGAAGTATAAAAAATCAAAGTAGAATGGAAAACATCGTATTTGATTTTTGTTCAAATCAAGCCGTTACATAGATTGCATACTTTGTAGTGCATTCAAGCCAAGCAACTGCTTCATTTTCGCGTTTATGCAGAATTTTTTAGTTTTGAACAGCCTCACGGAAAGTTTTCGCCGGAATTTTTATCATCATTTTAAATTCCAATGGTTTTTGGGCACATAGCATCATATTCAAGATAAAAAAAAAATTCAACTAATTTCTGTTTGATTCATTTTTTTCTGCTGTATTTTGTGTAATCATTTCCAAATTTATAATCGTGATAAGTGTTGCTGTGCGATAATGTCAACTTGTATGAAATCATGTGTTTGGAATGTCAAAATGTGAATCACAATTAGCATGCGACACAATGCATTCATATGACATATTTGGTATCTTGAATTGCGAATCCAAATAAATAACGCAAATCGATAAACAAATAAAATTCGAACAATTTCGATTTTATCACTTTCCGGTTGTCTGCAACAGAATGAATAACGCAATAAATAAAGAGAATTCAAAGCAAAGAAATGTTCAGTATTTATTTGTATTCATTTGATCGTTCCCATAATTTCATTTAATACAAATAAGGCGCTCTTCTTCTGAATAGAATGTGACACGCAGCGCCATCTGCATTTGGGTTCGAGCAAGTGATCAGCTGTCAACGCTCATTGTATCGGTCTTGTTTTTGTGTCTCTTTCCACGCATTTGTATCACTTGTGCTGTTCGGTTGTTCGGATGCAGTGTTTCGTTCTTCTTCTTTAGTTTGGTTTTGGTCGTCGAAGCCATAAGCACAATAAATATTATCTTGTCTAGTGTATGTTTTTTTTTAAACGCGTGTGTATCATTTGTATGCTTTGCTACTGCACACAGCCCATCAATTGATTGCCTAAAAATATCGTTTATATGTTTTGTTTGCATGTGTGAATTGATTTAGAACGCAAAAAATTTAATGCGATCTGTTTTTCGAAGATGTAAAGTGAATGAAAAATGAAATGGATTTGCTACGCAAAGTGAGTATACGAATATTGAATTTTTTTGCGAGAGAGAGAATATTTTCCACATTTTTCGGTTTGTTTGTAGTGCGCATGTAATTGTTTGTGTATGTCGAATGGGGTTGGTCGATGAATCTGTTCTTCGCATACACACTACATTTGGTATGCAGACGATGAAAGAGAGAGTGCATTTTCGGCACATAGATTCATGCAGAGAGAGAATACGCAGATAGAGAGAGAAAAGGCGATACAAATGAAAGAATGAACGAACGAAAAAAAAATCCATATCACTCGCTCTGCGCAAGGTTGAATATACATATAGGATTTATACATATTGAATGATGAGATGCGAGCATACGCATAGCCAATATACACAATTGTGTGTCGAATGCACAAGAGAGAATATATATATATATATATATCAGAAAATGGATGACAGTAGAAATGAAGTAATACAAGAAACGACTAAAAATAAAGAAGACTGAAGCAAAAAAAACACAGAATATCGACAAAGTGTTGTGTGTTTGTTTGTTTCTTTTTTCCACACTCGTTTACGTCAAAACTTATTGAAAACGCTGCAGGGAAATAGAAATATATCACAGAAAGAAAAAGAAAAGAAAAGAAGAAATGCCTTACCGTAAATAGAATGGAAAAATGAATATAGAAAAATATTGCGGCTAATTGCTTTTAAATCGTTTTTGCGATACGATTCTTCGACGTGTATGTAAAGAAAGTGCTGTGCTCATTGATTTTGTATGCGAAAAATGTCGTAAGCGCAATAAGCGTATTGAATTTGATTTGCAAACAACGAAAATTACGGAAAATTTTCTCTATTTTTTTTACAGGAAATTCGCATTGTTCGCCAGTTAAACGTATAAGTTGCAGAGTCAAATACCCAAGTCGTGTAATTTAAGCATAACGAAAAAAAAAGAAATGTCAACGACACCAAATCTTTATACTCCTTTGCGAAGTCCGTCACCGGTTGATTCATCAAGCGATGATCTGAACGAATTGTCATTGGAGCAAGAGTTGGCTCAGCTGGAACGGCCACATTTTTTGGATTACACACAAGTTGGCATTCCATATCCAGCAAATGATCAACCACCGCCAATACCACCCAGATATCCACTGACAAATAGTCTGCCATTGAATCGTCACTCATCGATTCCCGTCAAAATGATTCGCAGTGCTGACAATGTGCCATCATACGATTCAAATGCTCCGGCTAGTGGTAAAAAACACTTTTTGGATGAAAATCCAATTCGACCCGACTACGTCTATGATCGGCCACATCGAAGCCTAGACAGAGAACATGAGCGTAAAGAGCATCAAGAGGGTAATGCAATTAAAATGCAATTTGATGCACGGCGACACTCGGCCGATCGACAGAAACACAAAAAAGCCAAGGAACCAAGCTATACGATGTCTCGATTCCTTGAAACAGACGACGGACTCAATCAGTATAATGATAATGAGGTGCAATTAAGCGATGTAAATTTGTGCACAAACACTTCGGATCGAAGTGACAACTACAACTCGGGTGACGACCGTGTTTATTCACTGTTGTCGATGGTTGGGTGCCGTAACCCAATTGAAATGTCGAAAAAGTTTTTGGATTTATCGAAGACACCACATACTTGTGCCAATTTGAGACACTCACCCTGCATTTCGTTGCTTGTTCAAATGATTCACTGCGGAGCAGACGATTTAACCAGGCAACATGCACGCGAAGCCCTACGCAATGTGGTTAATTATCATCCCGATGATAAAGTTGGACGGCGTGAAGCCAAGGTGTTACGGTACATTGAACAAATAATGGACTATTGTGACCTGCTGAAAAAGTTCAAGGATAACGAAAGTGATAGCAAAGCACTTGACAGTGACAGTCATCCACTGCAGGCTATGAGCAGTCTAATGAAAGTCAGCTTCGACGAAGAGCATCGTCATTCGATGTGCAATTTGGGCGCATTGCAAGCCATTGCCAATTTACTTTATTACGATCATGCTGTGCATGGAACCAATCCAAACGATGCCAAATGCATATCGCTACGAAGATACGCCGGAATGGCATTAACCAATTTGACGTTTGGTGAGTTTGGCTTTTTTTCTTCTATTTTTGAAATTAGTTTAGTTATTTTATAGAAAATAGTGGTTTTTGTTTCGAATATCATCGATTTTCAATTTAGATAACTTTTTTTATTTTTTCGTTAATGGGAAGTCCCTTTCTGATTAGAGGGAGTGTGAATAAGTGAAAATCAAACCAAAAAATCCTCATAGCTCTAGCCATTTATTGTGGCAATTTTTTTAAAGGAACACACACAAAAAATTTACACTAATACACTTATAGCAACTGCACAATATTTGACACTTTACGGATTCTGTACAACTAACACGAAAACATTGTATACATTGTACTGAATCGGTATAACTTGTTTGTGTCAGTGCATCTCAGATGTTTTACAACTGAATTATACCGATTCAGTACAATGTATACAATGTATCCGTGTTACGAATAGATTTTTTACTTTTCCGTACACAACGTGTCAAGGAAAAGTATAGGAATTGGTCCCGAAAACTTTTTTCGCAAAATTAGCTTAGATCATCATAAAAACTCATGAAACGCGTAGAAAACCACTTTTTGAGACACTTTTCCGTTCGTGTGCCGTCGTCGTTGTCGTTGTCGTTGTCGTAGCTGTTTGTAAACACGATAAATCAAAAAATAATTGAGATAATCCAAATCTGAAAGTCCCAAAAGTTTTGTATCCAATAAACTTAGTTTAAGTTCGAAGATGAGCCATTTTCGATTTGACCCTGGGGTACTTGCCCTAAGAAAAACCTCAAAAAATTGACACTTTTGTATGGGAGAAACCTTTAAATCGACTCCGATTGGCTTCAAACTTTCTAGGAATTCAATTTTTGAGAGAAAAATAAGATTCTGAAATTTTGAAGCTAATCGGAATCGATTTACGGGTACCTCCCATACAAATTTTTTGAAATTTTGACTAAAATTACCGATTTTTGGACAATTTTGTATGGGAGGTACCCGTTAATTGATTCCGATTGGCTTCAAACTTTCTGAGGTTTCATTTTTGTCGGAATTTTCTTGGAAAAAATTGAGGGCCAAAAACCAAACTTCTGCAAATGCGATCAACATGAAACTTTCAGAATCTTATTTTTTCTCCAAAAAATGAAACCTCAGAAAGTTTAAAGCCAATGAGGTACGGTTTACGGGTACCTCTCATACAGAATTGTCGATTTTTCACTTTATTTTCATTATTATATTTTAACTGCCTTTATTTCAAGAAAATTCACAAAAATAACCAAAAGTACCTACGGACAACGCAGGCCAACGGTACGGAAAAGTTCGGGATTACCAATGTAATTCTTTTTATCTTCTTTAGAAAATGGTTGAACGTTTGCAGTCGGCTGTTATTGTGTATCACATCACGGCTCTTTATTAACTACAAAGGAGTCATGTTCAGTAAAATAAAAATTAAAAGTCTCTGGTTTTTTTTTATTTAACTAAATCATTCCTTTTTTAACCCGTTTGTGCCCGGTTAGAAAGTTTTCGAATTTTGCGATGAAATTTTCAGAGCGAGCTAATTTTGGGCTAAAAAACAAAACTGCATCATAAGATTTTCAATTCTGGTCCCTGGTTACACAGGATGACCCGTTGCAATATGGCAACGCTAGGGACAAACGAGTTAATTAAAAAAAAACGTGTTAGTTGTATAGAATCCGTAAAGTGTCAAATATTATACAGTTGCTATAAGTGTATTAGTCTGAATTTTGTGTGTGTGAATGGATAACTAAATCATCAATTCGTTTTCTTTTAGGTGATGGCAACAACAAAGCACTTTTATGTGCCAATCGAGATTTTATGGAAGCGCTGGTTGGTCAAATCAACACCGATGCCGACGATTTGCTCCAAGTTACGGCAAATGTTCTTCGTAATTTGTCGTGGCGTGCGGACAGCAATATGAAAACCGTTCTAAATGAAATTGGCACAGTAACAGCTCTGACTATGGCAGCGATGAAAAATAAAAATGAAAATACTCTGCGGGCCATTTTATCAGCGTTATGGAATTTATCAGCTCATTGTTCGAATAATAAAGCTGAATTCTGTATGGTTGACGGTGCGCTATTGTTTTTAGTTGAAATGTTGACTTACGAATCACCAAGCAAAACGTTATCAATTGTCGAAAATGCTGGCGGAATTCTACGAAATGTCTCCAGTCATATTGCGGTTAACGAGAATTTCCGAAAGATTTTGCGTCAACGTAATTGCTTGGGCATTTTGTTGCAACAATTGAAGTCAGAGAGTCTAACGATTGTGAGCAATGCGTGTGGAACCCTATGGAATCTATCAGCTCGTTGTGCCGAAGATCAGAAATTCCTTTGGGATAATGGAGCCGTTCCAATGCTCCGATCGCTGATTCATTCAAAGCATCGAATGATTTCGGACGGTAGTAAAGTTGCATTGAAAAATCTGGTGAATTTCCGACCGGGTGAAATGAATCGAAGCGGTTTGGATCCAGTGGCCAAAATGATGGGACTGAAAGAATTGCCCACATTAAGTGCACGCAAGCAACGCGCTCTCGAGGATGAATTGGATGAGAATTTGTCAGAAACTTGCGAGAATATTGAAGTAACCAAGACACCGCCGCCACTTGCTCATCAAAAGGCACCAAAGAGTTTCACCGTTGTCGAAAGAGATCAACAGCAAATGGAACGCAGTTTTGCCTATTCGTCATTGCAATGCAATGGCAGAGACTCGGATGAACGTTCGAAAGTGAACAATGAATTTTGGGAAACCAAATCATTTCAGTCGAATTCAAGTCATGATTTCAATCAACCAGCGGTGCAACATACTGGAACCATACCAAAACGTACGATACAAGTCGATGAAACTGAAGCCAACACCGTTCCACCCGATCAAATCACCAATTTTTCATTGGTTTACTCCGAAACGCATCCCGAAATTCGGGATGTTGAAGCACAAAAGAATCGAACATTTTCGGTTGCCGAAGAGGACACGGTCAAATGCTATGATAATGAAGGCACTCCACATTTGTCGACCGCAACATCAATCACTGATTTACGACCGCTTCCAAAGCACCCCGTCGCACACAATATGCACCGCAATTCGAAAAGTGGCCGCACAACAACCGAAAACTCGGGCATAAACACACCGGAGAGACCAATCAACTACTGTGAAGAGGGCACACCAGCCTATTTCAGTCGGCGCGATTCATTCAGCAGTCTTCATGAAGAGGCTGAATTCATTCAAGACAACATTGAACTTACGCACAAACCCAATCAGCTCAATATTTTACCGGCGCACAAAAACGATGGAACTGACATGCGTCCACACGATTTGAACGCTTCGGCTCAATCGAATGATCAAATTTGTAATGTAGATAGAAGTCGTCATGACTATGATAATAACAGCAGCAACAATTGCACGGTGCCAACAACACCTGGTGAATGTGCTTCGAAAACGGTTACCTTCAATGAATTCAATTTGGAAACGCCGATGATGTTCTCACGACACAGTTCACTTGGCTCGCTTGCCAGCCATGAACCACCGTTAAACGATGACATTGGATCGGTTATTAGTGAAACAAGGTGAGTTTCTTTAATTTTTAATTCACGAACAATAAAAAAACATTTGTCTAATTTTCTTCTATTTTGTATGAAAACTGATTTCATCTCTTTAGCCGTATGCCAAGTGGAATTATTTCACCATCAGAAATTCCTGATTCACCCTCTCAAACGATGCCACCGTCACCGCGCCAAAAGCACTCTCATTCACGCGATAATGCAACCAATCAGCGAAGATTGCCGTTCGAAGATGAGATTAGAACGTTTGGCGTTGAAAATACACCAGCTTTGATATCGTGCGCCACAAGTCTGAGCAATCTCAGTTTGGACGATGAGCCAAAGATTGCAAATGATTTGCTAATCAAAGAAATGAGATTAATGCACCATGCATCTGATGAACAAGATGACGAACAGAATGCTATCGCATCAACTTCAGCCGATCAAAGTGATGCAAATCCCATTTTCGACTCGAATGAACGGAACAACTGCGACGCTGGCGAAGCACTCTCTGACTCAGATGATTCCATCAACGACGACGATAGTCTACTCAAAAATTGTATATCGTTGGGAATTCAAGCCAAAAAAATTGAAGGTGAGCTCAACGTGAAATTTTATTTGTTGTGTCCACTTTGCAATTGTTGCATTAAAATGCACCATAAAATGAATTATTATTTCAAAATAATTTTCTGTTCAAAGATATCAAATCACCACCTGCTCTACCTGAGCCGAATGACATTCTGCCCGACGATTCGAGCTCCGATGATGAAGATCCGGTCGATTTGCTAGAACAATGCATTCGAACGGGTATCACGAAGAATGCTGTTATGTCAGACGATTCGGAGAGATTAGACATTGGAGGAGTGAAATTAACACCACAGCAAATTTTCAAGGAAAACCCCATTGGAATGCTACGCAAAGGAGGAAATCCATTCGTTAAAAACAATTTTGATGAAACCGATCGCTTCCACATCGAAGATAGCCCATGCAACTATTCAATCGCATCAGGCCTATCTGATTTGACTATTGGATCGCATAGAGCCGGGCCAATTAAAGTCCATAGGTAAGATTGAAAATAAAGGTTGAATGAAGAAATTTTTTTGATATAATAAAATATGAACATTGAACGAAATAAAATCATGAAATTTTCAGATTGCCAAGCACAAAGGATAATTGTGACGCTGGTGAGGCTGTATCCGACTCGGATGAATCCATCAACGATGACGGAAGTTTACTCAAAAACTGCATACTGATGGGAATTCAAGCTAAAACCATTGAACCAGGTGAGCATCACAAGAAAAATATTCAATTTAAGATGAAAACCAATTCATATGTGTAATTAAATTGGTTTTAAATGAATTTTAAATATACTTCTGCATGAAATAACCAAAAAAAAACTCAATGTTCATTTTATTAGTTGGAGATGTCAAATTACCACCTCCCCGATCGGAACCAAATAACGTTTTGCCGGACGATTCGAGTTCGGATGATGATGGCCAAGTCGATTTGCTGGAGCAATGCATTCGAACGGGTATTATGAAAAAGCCTGTTAAGCCGGAAAGTTCAGGAAGGTCAGAGAATGGATACAAGCTACCACCACAGCATATTATCAAGGAAAATCCGATTGGAATGCTGCGCAAAGGAGGCAATTCATTCATTGAAACCACTTACGATGAAACCAATCGTTTTCATATTGAAGATATCCCATACAACCACTCAATTGCATCAGGTTTATCTGATTTGACCGTTGGATCACATAAAGCTGGACTGCTTAGAGTGAATAGGTAGGTTTGAAATCAAAATACCGTATTGAAAAACATGACTAAAAAATGACAACATTCTCAGGTTACCAAGCATTCAATCCGATGCAAATGAAGAAACCGATGGAAATTTGAATGGGCATCGTTCCCTCAGCCCACTTTCAGTGGATTCTGAAGAGGGTCGCCAGTTGCTACAACAGGTAAAATATCTCTCGTTATATTTAGATTGACTTTTTTTTTCATTTCAACATAATATCTAATCTATAAAAATGTCCACAGGCATTTGCTGCTGGTCAAGCGCGAATTTTGGCTCGAGAAAAATCATCCAATGCAACATCATCACAGAGCTCAAGTGCAATGACTGTGCAAAATGTTGATTTGGTTAGAAATCAAGACCGAAACGCTGATTGTGATGATTCAAACAGTTCAATCAGTTCGATTGATTCGAATGATTCCAATGCGCTGCTTCAGCAGTGCATCCAGATTGGAATGGGCAAGGCAAATCAAATTTCGGCATCCAAATCAACGACTGTCACTAAATCACCATCCAAAGTGACTGTTCCGAATCAAATGAAGAAATCACAGTTGCCTACTCCGAAAGCATCTACCTCACAGCCATCATCGAATCACCATCGGTCGCGCTCGGCAAAACGCGATCAAGACGATAGACAGCTTCGGATGGATTGTATCAATGCGGGCATCGAACGAAGCATTCGATCAAAATCGACTGCAGTCGAAAAGAGTTCACCATCGAAGCGTATCGAATCGGAGCAATTGAAGAATTTTCCGTCAAAAAACGCACATACTACGTCTGCAACTGTATCTCATACTGTAGGTGCCACAGACGTAGTGAAGGACAAACGAAAAGGCACCGCTTACGCACACGATCAACATCAACCGGTCGACAGGCCAGCGCAAACAACAACAACAACAACAACAATTTCGAAGAAAGATCACGAGAAAAACATAATTCTTATAACCGACGATATTATCGAAATAACAGCACCAGCAATGGCCGAAATTGGGTATAACAATTCTGCATTGAATACGTCCATGATGTCAACAAAGAGCCATAACAGTTTCAACATGGGCGGTGATATGTCGCTGTTGGAACGATCAAATGAATATCCAGCACTTTTGGGACAGAACGAAAGTATTTACGATTCACAGAACAGCTCAAGCGTCGATATGGAAGTATCAAATGAATGTCTATTTGAAAATTTATCACCACCAAAAATGGACAAACATAAAGATCCGAATCTAATGTTGCAGTCCGTTGAACGTTTGACTCAGGAACTGGTTTCTACTGCTGAATATTTGCGAACAAACAACTCATACGACGATGACATTACAATCACTGAATCAAAGCAAACGCTTAGCATTTCGAACAATACGTGGAATGAAGACACCAATCCAAATGCTATATCGTTCCCGAAAATGAGTAAAGAAGCTCCGGTTATTGCATCGATGCACGACGATGACGCTACAATCAGTGAATTGAATGGCAGTCGCTATGAAATGGCCAACTCGGAATTCATCGAAGATTCAACACCCATTAACAATAAAACGTTCAGTGAATCAATTTCCGATCGAAAATTCGATTCGAATGGTCTTTGCTTTGAAATCGGCGGCAAAGTCAATCAACTCAATAGCGGCACGTATAGTTGTAATGGTTTCGATTCGCACAGCACCACGTCGACTATGACCAATTCAACGATTATTGCAATGGAAGCGAATAAAA
>NW_022595246.1:10521065-10637177 GCF_009176505.1 Sitodiplosis mosellana | reverse complement strand
CAGCTATCTGTCATTGACTGATCAAGACAAGTAAGATTTATTATGACCTCATCTAATTATGAAAATGATAAAGTGGTTGAAATCACGGAAATTGTCTATTTCTGTAAAAAATGTCTGAGCTGGTATTAGCAATTTGCTAATAGCAAACACAATAGCTGGATCATTTCTCGAAAATTCGAGCTGGTATAACGATACCGACTTCAAATTTGGTTTCAACAACCTAACTAGCCCAATTAACGAAAAAGAAGAAAAAAAACTGCTTGACTCTCCTCCCATTATGGCATTTTCATTGAAGACATTACAATAGCTCGTACGGTAGTTGATATTGAAATAAAAATAATGTCTGTACACAGTGTAGGTAGTACATACATACACCCTTCATAGTCTCATATGGAAAGCCAAAACAAAGCAATTGATTATCAAATAAGAAATCCATTCAGAATGTTCTGAATACGCATTTTCTAATGGAATTTCTGAATCATTTCGAAATGTTATCTTAAAATGGATATTAATAGTTCTGTGTTCGGTAAGCGACTAAAATTTGAAGAGAAGTTTTTCTTATTGAATTGTTTTTTTTTTTTGAGTAAATTGAATTAAAGGTAAGCGGTTTTCTGATTTATTTTTTTCATAAAGAAGAATAGCTATTTTCCGAGTACAAAAATTAACAAAAATAATGAAAAAATAGTTCGAAATGTACAAAAAGCCAATTTGGAAATTCAAATTACGTTGATTAGTCATCGGTCGCACCCATTACAGCATTGACCATATTCATTTGATACTATCTGTCAGCTGCTGAAAAATTCAAGATGGCTACGATTTTTTTTCCATTGATTTCTGTCATTTGAGTGCCAGTGTGTCGAACATTTTTCTTAAAGGTAAAACGATTCATTTTCTATTCTATTGTTGTTTGGAAATTACGTAATGAATATTATTTTCATATAAAAACTTGTGAAAGAACACCAGCGATGTGAAAAAAGTGCTTCAATCATTAAAAAAATGATGCATTTCAATCTTTGGTGCTCAAGCGAGCAGAGTATATTTTCAATCTGTCGTTTTGGTGTTATGTCACAATTTTATTGATATAGTTGAGTTGGTAGCTAACACTATTGACTCAATTGGCGAGCAAATGTTTTTTTGTCTGATTTATTCATGAATCATTTGTGCATTGAACTTTGAATTGAAATTAAAAGTATTTTGTGTTTTGTTTTTAGATTTGAAGAGAAAACAAAAACCGAATCAACAAGATGCCTGAACCAACCACAGCCGAATTGGAGAAGCAATTACCATTCTGCGCTCCGTTCGATCCACGATTCCCAAACACCAACCAAACCAAATACTGCACCCAGTCATTCATCGATTTCTATAGATGCCAGAAATTGCGCGGTGAAAACTACGAACCATGCTACTACTTTCAAAAAGTGTTCCAGAATATCTGCCCAAATGCCTGGGTCGAAAAGTGGCAAGATCAAATGGCCAACGGTACTTTCCCAGTCCAGATCTAACATGTATATCGTACTAAGCACACAAACAATTTGATAATGGAACAACATCATTCTTCGAAACACCGTGTACAGCGATGAAAACATGATGGTTTTGTTGTATTTAGAAGAAATGCTATTAAAGGTAGACAAAACAACCAAATGACCCAGTGTGTTTTGATTTTGAGAAGTAAACATTTTGATGATTTTCAGCGGGAGAAGTATTATTTCGACGGTAATACATCTTGCTATTTATATTCCAGTTGGATTTTTAATTGGAAAGTACATCTTTAGGATATTTAATTCATGCTTCAAAATCGATTATTTCTTAACAAAAATCAAAGATCAAAAGAGTGAGGTTAGGACTGCTGCTCATATGAAAAAGTACACTGTTAAAAATGAACAGACACAATTTCGTTTATGATTCAAATCAACGGCGGAATTGGTACAACAAAGAAAACGAGAATGTTAATACATATAATGAACCTCACCCTCCACATTTGGCATGTATTTTCTTGACAAAATTTCGAAAAAAAGAGAAATTTTCTTTTTTTTCCAATTTTTTCAAAGAAAAATTGGTCTTTTTTTCATCTCAAATTAAATCGTTCAAAATATGGTCGGAATTTAAACGGTTTTCCTTCTGAAAGTTCAAATTTGCATGCTGAAGACTATCATTCCTACCAGAGTGCTTAGTTCAATTAGAGACTCTACGAATGAACCATTCGTGATGACTAACAAATATATTCAAAATTCATCGTTAACAAGTGATTAACACAAAAGAGTCAAGTTCATTCGAAAGGATGGAATAGCGAAAAGAAAATGGTCCCATTCCAAATGACCGAATTCGGAAGCCTTATACGTCACAGCAGTCAGTCGTATCAATCACATCCTATTGAAATTGGTATCAACAAAATCTTATCTATTTAAAATGAAAATTGATCCTTATTCAAACCTGCCTCGGTAAATGGCAGGTTTACTTGAAAGATTAATGTTTATCGACCACATCTTATGAATATATAGTATTTGACCCCAGATTGAAATGCAAATGCTTAACGTTGACTTATTTTCAGACGCATTCTACGAGTCATTCGGGAATTTAATAGCCGCCAACGAAAAATTCATATTTCTCTCATAGAGAGTGCAATGTTCGTTTTAGAGTCGAAATCAACTACCCATATCAGGTTACTGTGGCTAATTAATTATGCAATGTTTGTGTATTTAAATATATTTGTGTTTCTCTCTGTTTGGGAGAAATATTGGTTTCGAGCGTTTCGTTGAGAGAGTGAGATGATCGAAGGAGTTGAGAATGTGAGTTGTCTCAGTTGGAAGTGCATACAGCTTGTTCAATGTGCCGATCGCCAATCGATGTGGGTATAGAGCGGTCGCGCTCGCTTGCGATGAGATAAGACGGAATTGTTAATGTCTCTGCGTTTGTTTTTTTTGTTCTTGTCCCATTGTCTACGTGTTTTCGTGTGTCTCGGCCAATAAATTCGTTTGTAGTGTGTGTTCGTTTTTCTGTTTTGTTTCTCGATCGTCTTCTGTCCAAAAACGGTTCTTCTGTGCGGAGAAGAGAGAGAGAGAGAGAGAGAGAGAATGAGTGCAACCAACACGGCTAACGACATGATATTTACATTATTCGATCGTTTATTATATTGATTTTTTAACATGGTAATTAATGATTATTTTATTTTAAATACGTTCCACCATATCGAAGACAACGAGAAGCTCAAAACAAATAATTTCTATGTGCACACTGAATAAATACTAATCGTTGGCTCAACATGTCTCTTGTTTTTCTGTTGCATTTTCTTCTTCTTTTTCATTTTCCACCACATTATTCGAAATTCATTTCGATTGTCAAAATAAATTGTCGTGGTTTTTTTTTCTTCAACGCGATGCTGATCGAAAACTCCAACGGTTTGGCCTTTAATTACAATATTTTCAATACGCATGTTGTTAAGTATGTGTAGAAAAAGACATATCGAATCCGTAGAAAATATAAATGTGTGCATTTTGGGATATATGTTGAAGTGAACGAAGAGCCGAGCAACAGACACACACCAAGTCACTGTACAGACATAGAGCATCAACTTGTCTTTATCTTAGCTTGATATCTTTCGTTGTTACGTTGGCTGTTTCTTGGTTCTGTTCTTTTTTTTCTCTCGTTTCGTTCACTCTCTTTGCTCGAATGTCCGAATTTATTTATTGCTTTTGTCTCTGAAATACTTGCTGCTGATGCCATTGCTTCTGCAGTTTGGCACAAAACATTTGAAAGAATGAAAATCTTGTTAGGTTCATTTTTTTCAGCCTTGTTCAGAGATCGCGCGGTATTATGTTACCGGCATTTCGCAGCAGCCCGCAACGACAAATACCATTAAGAAATTCACAATAAATTCTACCACGAGAGAAAAGAAAGAAAAAAAGACCACGCGCTGCACAACGAATTCATTCAAACGTAACTTACATTTTATGGTTTATCTCGCATGAGCATGATGACCGATATACGATCGTTTGTTTTGGTTTGCCGGTGGTTTTTTTTTTCTTCTTGCGAATTTTTTTTTTCTTCGACTTTACCTTCTTACCTTTTGCTAAATGTCATCTCAAATGCATTAGTATTGTTACTGCAGCCCGATCATTTCAGGATAAAAAAAAGAATATTTTATAAATTTATTTACAAAAGTAACATCGCAACAAACATGCTGTTGTTGTGCTTGGATCACTGAACAAATGAAAGAAGAAGAAAAAAAAATTGTCGAAACAAAAGCGACACCAAATTAAAAGCCAACCAAAAAAGCGTATTTCTGTCAACGAAACGCAATGAATTATTGCGTCTACCTCGATCTACCTACCCATCCAAATATTCACGTTATGTTTTTTGGTTGGTTTGTTTTCGGTGTTTTTTGTTTGGTTGTTGTTTTTTTGGCAATTATTATATGGGCGCGCAATAGCAAGCGGCCACTCACCGATCAAGGACCATATGCACATTGTTGCATATGGCAATGGATTAGGTTACGTTTGAGCTCTCTCTCGCATTCTCATCTCGATTCTCTATCACAAAACTTATCTACGGGAAGATAATTTTGATTAATTAAATGTCGCACTCGCTGTTCGATGATGGTTCTCTGGTAATCATCGTCGTCGTTGTTGTTGTTGTTGCTGGGCCGGTGTGTCATGTTGAATCCGAGCCTCTGTCCGCACACCAGTGCATTTGCATTTTGTTGAAAATATCTCATTTATTTTCATTTCGACATGTTTCGACTTGGTCTCTTTGGGCTCACCTCGTATCTTCATTTTTATTCGGTTGGTTCACAGATTACACGGTTTCATCATTTCTTCATCGTCGTTGTTGTTGTTTTTCCTCCACGTTCCGTTCTCATCACTCGCTGTCTTGGCATTTTTTTTTATCAAGAATTTTCTATTATTTACTTTCGATGATCGTTTCATTTGGAGATTATACAAAACAAAAGCAGCGGTGGTTTCGTTTCGATTCCAGGGGTTCTTCACCACATCTTTCATTTCTATTTCGACCAATTGACTGCGGTGCTAGTGTGTGTGGCGCTCACGACTATCATTTTTACTTATTTTTTATTTAAATATTATGTACTATTCAACACATTCATTTATGTTGATCGCAGGCCATTAAAGAAAAACACACATAAATTTCAAAGAGGGAAAAAAAGAAGAAGAAGAAGACAACAGCAACCAGATAACCATCGTCTCATCGAATGAATGACCAAATCCAAAAACTCAATAGCAAAAATGTGTTTTTTTTTGGGAGGGAATTAACTCTGTTCATAATTGAAAATGATGCCATTAATTTCACTAATTTTCTGCGTCGCTCTTTTGTTCAGCTTCCTTTTCCTTGTTTACAGCAATTTGTGATGGTAATTTATGCAAAATAAGCTCATTCGACAATCGAGAGAATTAAAAAAACCATGTGGCTTCTCAATGTATGGGCTCATTGAAAAATTACGTGTTCGAATTTTCCCCAATGTTTATTTGTGCCAAATGTGTCGTTTTTGATTAAATTCAATTTGAAATTTGGTGATTTTAGGTAGTTCGCTGTGCGAAACCGTATTTTATCAGGTTTATTTGTGTATAACGAAATTGAAATACAAGAAGCCATGTTACCATTGGCAACGTAACATTTCCAAATCCATGTCGTCCTTTGTTGGCTGCTATTCACAAGAAATGCACCCATTATTCCGTCTGTCAACATGTTTATATACACACTGAACGAAATGCACATTCTGGTGCTTTCCAAGAATTTGGGGAAATTTTTTTTTGAGACAAGTCAATTTGAGAACGGATTTGAATTTATGGCAAAGATTTTTCGGAATCAAAAGGTAAACGACCCCATCGTCGAAGATGAATTTGCGATAATAAAAGGGCTCAATGAGCACGAATTGAAACTTACCTATTATTTCTTCATGTTTGGAATCAAAACTTTGGATTTCATACGTTTTAATGAAGCAAAAGATGCCAATATTCTGACAAAACGAAAAATAAAATGGGAAAACAAACAAATAACAAACAAAAAGATGAAAGAGGAAAACACAATCAGTTTTTTTTCTCCTTTCAGTAAAACAAGAAGAGACAATGAATATTCGCATAATCGAATTCATCCATCAGTTGGAATGCATATATATTCAACGAGTAAAAGAAGTAACAAGAAGACAAAAGTAATTTGATCCATTTTCGGAATGTGTTGTACGAGATGTTGGCGTAAGTTAATTACGCGTGTGTGTGTAAGTATATGGATGGATGGAGTGGATTCGAGCGTTTGCGAGCCGAGCATCAGTTTGGATTAAAATATTTGTGTGTTCGTTTCGGTTGCATGTGGAATCTATTGAGTTCGCTTGGCTAAGCATGAATGAGCATAAAGTCTGTGCGACGTGATGGTGGAACAACAACAGCAGCAGCAACAACAACAACAACGACGACAAAAATTGCTGGCATTCGTTAAAAAGCAATCGCAATCATAATAACAAATTCGAGTACTTACGGCAAAAGTGTACAAATGGCTCTTTTACTAGTTCACAAAAGAGCTATAAATGGCTTTTTTTTGCTGGTGAAATATGATGTGGTTGTTGGGCTTGTGCATTGATTCCAGAGCTGGAATTAGTTGGAAAAGGTACGATGAGCACGGCATAAAATGAGCTGTAACCCTCTAATCTTCGAACGACGACGGCAACAGAGTATGGTCTTATAATGCCGTGCCGTGCACTTCGGCAGAGATCAAGTTTTAAATTACATGCATTTCAATTCGGGAGCGCATCAAAATAGAAAACAAGTCTCGTTTCGAATGGGCGCACACATACACACACCACCCTCGAAACCAGCACAAATTTCTCCAAAAAAAAGAAGAAGATGGTACAACATGGAAAGGGAAACAAAAACATCATCATCAATATAATCTAAATTTGATTACCGCAAATGCTAACACACAGTGTCGAATTTCACATGACACTAAACAAAAACAGCAACTCGAACTGGGGAAACAAACAAATTGCAGATCGGTTTTAAGTGCATATCCAGAGACGAAATCACAATAAAATGTACTAATATTTTCATTACTCTTCACAAAATCGAAATTCATTCGAAGTAAACAACGGGAAAAAACACACACACAGTGGAATCACCCTCCTCCGTTAGCCCGGCAGATTACGGGTGGCTCCAATGTAATAAAATAATGCAGTGGCAAGAATTACTGTGGTGTGACTGATTGAAAAAAGAAGAAGAGGCAGCGTGCGCGCGTCCTATGATTCATTTTTAACAAGGGTGCGATTCCATATGAAGATGTTGCATCCGTGTGCAGTGAGGCTGAGCAAATGTAAAAACATCTATCTTTTCGAATTTGTCTCGAAAAATGAGCAAATCATGTCAAGCGTAAAGCTGTTGTGCCGTTCAAATGATACGAATTTTGTTGTGCCGGGACGTATTTTGCAAAAGATCTTCTCTGGTATTTCGAAAGACCATCGTAAAATCTGATTTGCCGATTGAATCCAATTTAAAGAATGACCAATGGACAGACGTACACGTATCAAATTAGAGCAACGGATTGATATTGGACGGAAATGCAGATCCTTTTTTTGCCACTAGTGGGATTTACCATTGTTATTTCATGATAATTGATCTTGACGTTGAGCCTGTATTCTGGTTAGAATATCACTCAAATCAATACACATACGGTTGCAACGGTAGCAATTATTATTAGTTCAAAATGAATGATAGGCACGCTCATAATTTTCTCATCCTCCTTTTCGACCGAGCATTCGAGTGAAAAGACAGTCGAGTCATTCGTTCGTTCGCTCACTCTCTCGCCGGCTTGCACACCGACCGATTGCATGATTCAACATCATTTATGTGATACACATCAAACGAAAATACCTTTTGTTCGACTTGAACAGGTATCATCACCATTGTGTTTTGTGGTTGATATGCGATAATTTATCTTTTCTACAGCGTTTACATTTCATTCGGGTTTTTTTCTTCGCTCTCCATTCTGTCTCTCTCTCTCTCTCTTTCCTTCTCAAAGCTGGGGAGAAAATTTCAATTTTCAACATTATTCGAAAACTAAACACAGCGAACCCACATGATTTATGTTACGTAAAAGCAAACAAAAGCGAAAATAATGCAGTTTGACTGCATTAAAGTAATTTGTAAATGAAGTGCTCGTTGTTAATAAACTTTATTGTAAATAAACGGTTCTCGTTCTGGTTGCTATTTTTCATTCAAATTGGTCTACTGCTCACTGTTTCAGCTACTTCTTCATCCAGTCAGTCAAAGTGAAATGAAGTTTTCTCTTTTGTTCAAAACGAATTGTCTGCTTTTGTTTGTTTTTGTTCTTTCTGAAGAAGCAATAGAAGTACAAAAGAAATGCCTGGAATTGATGAAAATCGAATGAAATATCGTTACCTACCTGTCGTTGATTCATGATTTATAACAAAGAGCCAGGTGACAGATCGTGGTGACAAAGTCTGCTGTGTGCGCAGCAATAGAGAGCACGGCCTACGCTCACGTTTCAAGATTTTTCTCGATAAGATCTTCTTTCTCTTCGGTTTATTTTTTTTTTAATTGCTCCGAAATGTCCTCGTAAAATGCTTTACTCAAACCGAAATTCATTCGGTCGTTCCATCGTCAGTCAATCGCATTTTAATGTGGTCGTTGATATGAAATGAGAACATTGCCATCGCTTTCATTCTACAAATGGTCATTTTATTATTCAGTTTCAGTTGCATGTATTTAAATAGAAAGATTGTTTTTTCGTTATATATTTTGATTTTTTGCAAAATCATCGCTTAAAGAGAGACAATATCAAAGAAAATGTCTAGTAAAATCGAAAGAGAAAAAATATTTATACTTTTTTTTTTCAAAAAGAATTGCACAAAAAAGCGTTTTACATCTAAAAAAAACAAAAACAGTGTCTAGTAAATAGAAAATGAAAAGGATGAATGTTTTTATTCTCTGCATAAATGAGAATGTTCGTATACATTAGATGAATTCGTTAAAGTTGCCAAATTGGTTGTTTTTTCTTCATTTTTCGCCCTGCAGTCAGTTAAAAATTTTATCGAGTAAAAAAAAACAGCGTGAAATGTAACAAATTTTGTTTTTGAAAACGGTGCATTACGTTCAAAGCATTGTTGTTTTTTGTTCCGCGATTTCTTAAAGATTCCCAAATAAATGTTTGTCTTCTTTGTCTAAATTATAAATAAGTTATGCTTATTCTGCTATTACGTATACATACGACTTAATCTGTATACAAATTTGCTGGAGACAAGCCAAAAAAAATGTGGTTCGTGCCGCTCAGTTGATTCTAATATTTGATATTAGAAGTAATTTTTAATATAATAACGGATCTTCCGCCATTTTCTTTTGAAGGAATGGATCCATTCCTCCTTCGTCAATTGTCTTGTTTCATTGATTTTTCCACCCACACGTTCAAATTCGTTCAGCTTACACGTCTAAATCGGGCTGCATTTCTGTCGACGGCTTAGAGCTCTTCGAGGCATCGTGTGTTCGTCAGCATGATACGTAGTAAACGCCAAACTTGTCGTGCAGCATTTTCCAATGCGTTCGGCGATTTTCCCTTGAACAAGTCCATGTTGGGCAAAAAGTAATGGGGACATCTTCGGCATTGCAAACACGATATCAATTGCATAAATATGCCATTTATACGGTCAGCTAAACAATTATCCTCCCATTCGGCTTCGCGCGGATGCTTTTCACATTCGTACAGCAACAGTGTTTTCATATGGTACGATGTGACTGGATTGCCGGGCAAATCTAAATGTCGATCGCGCAACGTCTTCAATAAACTCAAGCATCGTCGACGGCAAGCACCTGTACGTTTTTTGTTTTGTTTTTTTTTTTTCGTTCGCATTAATTTTCAAACGATAAAAACCAAGAACATGGAAAGAGAAAGAGAGAGAAAAAAAACACGAAACAAACAAAGAAAACGGAATTAAGACAGAGCGAATAAAAAATGTGAATTAACAAAAATAAGAAATTAAAATTGAATCACACAAGAGACCGTTTTCAATGGGTATTTCTCGCTGTCGCTTTTTTTTTTAAATCGTAATGTATTAATTGCTATGCAAAAGGAATTTCTCTGTCCCTCTGTCGGAACACAAAAGTTATGTGGAACATTCGGTTTTTGTTTGTTTTTTTTTCTTCATTCGAAAAGGTCGACCAGCAAACCATGTGCCAATGGAAATAATACTTTTTTTGTGTCATTTGCTATTCGATTTTATGCGTTTTCATTTTGACTTCAGCTGTTGAAATTCCCAATTTTCAAACATTTTGAATACATTCTACCGCAAATGCGAGCATACCATCAGCGTCGGCCGCGCGTTGATTTCGTGCACTTTCGCCGAATAATTGAATATTTTGTCAACATTTTCTGTTCGCACCAACGAAAAATTCAACCGCAAATGACTCAAGCGCTTCAATGCTGTGTGACATTCCAAATTCATCATTTCCGTCGCACGAAATGCATATATGGAGAAACGTCGCATGTTTTTGCGGTAATATTTTGCTATCGCTTTTTCGGACTTTTTTCCGTAAAAAATGCCAAGAGCGACGTAAATTATGCTCAAAGGAGAGATAAAGTCTCGTGTCCATCTTCTCAGGACTCATCGGACAGTATTTTTTTTTTAATTCACATTTGCAACACATTTTAAGCCGATAAATTTGATGTGAATTCCTGTTTGCATTTCGATATGAATACAGAAAACATCACATTTTACTTAAACGCTGCGATAATGCGGGCGAAAATTAATTTTATAGCCGATTAAAACGAGGCCGAGCTTGCATCATCGTTGGATGATCAGACAAATTTGAATTCGTTTCCTTTGAGACAAGCATTTGATCTTTTTCGTTTGGTCTTTCGCATCGAATTTAAGTCTGAATTGAAGAGAGAGAGAGAGAGAGAGAGAGAGAGAGAGAGAGAACAATTTGAAGCGTCTTTTTTTAGAAAATAAGGAGAAAATGTTGCAAATTCAACATTTCAACTCATTTCAAGCACTCAAAATAATACTCTTTAAATTTATCAATTATTCAATATATATTCCAAGTGCCTTCAAAATTGCCAATTCGTCATCAAATCCAAACTCGTTCATTCAATTCCAAAAAAAAGTTTTTTCTGTAAGAATAAAACACGGCCTTAAAGCGGAATTGGCGAGAAATGAAATTTCATTGATTTTATTGTGCGTGGAATTATCGTTTGATATTTATATCTGCTGTTGGCCATTTGTGGTTGGATTCGTGCAGGCGCCACAATTTATTCGACATGCAAATTAATTGCTTATCGAAATAAATACGACAATAATAACCAAAAGTATGGCTAAATATGTGATTTTTATTGGTCGATTTTTCAATAATGAACAAGATCAGCAACAGTACAACAATAAAAAAAAGATACCGTCGTCTTCGGTGAGCGGGCGAGCGAGTGGCATGTAAAATGTGGCTGCGAGAAGAGTCGCTCTTCACCAATGTGGTGGAATGCATGAAAAAAAAATTGACTGAATTTATTTATTGAAAACGAAAATTATTAAAAACAAACACAACGGAGAGCGCAGCGCACAAGAGTCAACGAGAGAAAAAAAGAAAGAAAGGAAAGGAAAGAACGGTATGAGCTAAAGAATTGGATGCTGAGAGAGAATGGAGTGTGTGGACATCAACGGAGAAAGAGACCCTGTTGTGCATCAAAAGGCGCCATATAGCATTCGTCTTTGATGCAATCCGCATAATTTAATCCGCTCCAAACTAAATGCGATGAACAAACAAACGAATACAATGTGCATCGGACAACGGCGCATGAAAATGCTGTGCCATGCAATAGAACTGCAATGAAAAATTTAACGGCGAATCAAGCGTTTGGATCCTTGCCTGGCAGCCGTTGGTGCGTTTGATTGTTTTATTTTCGCTTCTCGATTCCCTTATTTGCATTACTCAATTTTTTTTCTTCCGTTTCAACGATATCGCGAGATAGTTCTGGGAGATATTGCAAACCAACTGATCTGTCAAACTTTCAGTTTAACCAGAAACCATGCAATTTTCTCGATAAAATAATTTTCATTTCAAGCGCTGCGGTTATACTGTCGGCGGCGGTGGCTACAAGATGCGGTTTTTCGTATTCTTCTCCACTTTGCAATTGGTTTTTTCTACTTCTTCTTCTTCTTCTTCTGTACATTGAACGGAGAATACACACAATTTTGTATCAGTTTTATGTTGCTATTAAGCTCTTTACCATTTGTATTGTGTCGATTTTAATGCAAAACCAATCGACAATTGCTCGCTTATTGATAATTAATTGCTGTGGATGGTTGGGTTTTTATCGTGCCGATACCGATGCGAATTTTGTGTGGTCTATTGCTTTGGAGTTTGCCGATATTGATTTATTGAGAAATCGACCGACTGTTCAGATGTCATATCCGAAGCAAATTGCATCGCTGATTAATAAATCGAAAGTTAAGTGATTCGAAGTTATTGCATTCGGTACTTTGGTTTATGCGGTAATTTCAATTGCTGATCGGAACAGTATTTATTGGCTTTTACTTAAAAGAAAAAAACATATAAACAAATTCATGAACAGATTGTTTCAGTCCGACCATTATTATTGAATAATTGAAGTTTGCTCGTAATTGAAGCTCTTCCACGTGCAAACAACGAAACGAGCTCATTATTCCTGCCTAAACATATGACACGATGAGAGATATTTTCAGTACATCACATAAAAAAGTGTAGAAAAAAACCAAATTTTTTCTCTCATTTAATACGTTTGTCTCAACTAGAAACAAGATTACCCGATGAGACCGTATGGCAGACGTGAGCGCCAGTTTAGATGAACCGCAAGGCATACATTTTACTTGGCTTTAATTGATTTTATAAACAACAGATTTGTGATGATTTATTTATGTTTGCGTAATTTATTTGCGAAAAATACACACACACACGTACACATCCAGCCAGAATAAATGGGCATATGATCGATGTGGTCAATTCCGGGCCCCGAATTTATTCCAACTGCAATTACATCTAATTAATTAATAATACATAAACAAAAGCCGATAATTTTCGAGCATTATTTATGTGTGCCACACAAACTGTTGTACTCCAAGCACTCGGCTTGCATCGCTAAAATGGTAAATGTTTGTTTTCGGTTTTAGCTTATCGGATACGATCTTTTCATATCAAGTCGTTGATGTAGTAAAATGGCTCTTCACTTTGGCCTGTGAAAAAAATATTTCACTTCGCCCCGATAATAATAATATATACAGTATACACACACAAACACACTCTCTGCGCGCGCTCAAAGAGAACACGGTACAATGTTAAAATGTTAATGCAAACACACAGCGAACGCTTACAGTGTTTACGCGTTTTTGGCGTAGCAACGTGCATTTAATGTCGATCAACAGTGTTTTTCGCTCGACTCGTTGGTTTTTTTCTTTCTCGTTGCTTTCATTCGCAAGAAGACGGCACAATTTCGTTCACTCTCTCGCGCATTTTGCATTTCGCTTTGGCGCATTATGTGTGCGAGTGTTTTTTTTTTCTTATTTCGGTGCTCGTTCATTTCATGCTCGGGCCACGTCTCTCAGCACTTTCAGCTCAGGGCGATTTTACAAATTATAGCATACGTTCTAAGGATATGTTGACAGTTTTTTGTTGTTGCTGCGGTTGCTATTGCCCTTTTGCAATGCTGTTAAGCTGCTGCATTGTTACTTTTCATCATTCGCCGTTTATTTCGTTGTGTATTTTTTCTTTTTCGTTTCTTTTTCTTCATTCATTTTCAAGTAGATCAAAATTTATGTGCATTTCGAGAGCAGCCAAGCTCACTCGCTCTCTATCTTCCTTTCTCTCTCTTTCTTGCGTCCTGTTAAAATTAGATTGATCGATACGCACGAAGATTCAAACAATTCTGAATTTGTGCACAAAAATATATCATGCGATGATGATATGAAACGTTTATCTCGCTTGCCTTTTTCTCGCTCTGTCCGAGAGATTGGAGCAGCGCAGTTTTTTTTATTCTTTTTTTTGCTTACGTTAATATTCAATTAACTAAAAGTTATATCGGCCCAGGTAGCACCAACGATGGCGCATCGTGAGTCTAACTTCAACTGACGTCATTTTGATCTCACGACAAACATTTTTTTCTCTCTCGACTTCATGATTTCAATCAATTTCATCTTGTGACGATCAATCTTTTGCTTTACAGAATCGAAATTTGATCGATGGATATCAATGACCAAAAACTCATATCGGCATTGTCTTAATTTCAGAAAATTCCACATCAAAATTCGCTTGAGTGGAAGGAAACGTTTTTTTTTTTTCAATATTCAAATTGTGTCCACCCATAAAACTGCTTACACTTCAGCTCATTCAATGAACTCGAATTTATATTCAGCGAAGAAATGCATTCACATGGCAAAGACACTTTATGATCTATAGATAATGTGGTCGCTAAGTGATTTGTTTATTGTTGTCGTGATCAATGCACACTTATTGTCGCCCAAATGGACGATGGACGAGCGGAGAGATAGAGAGAGAGAGAGAAAAGGGAAAAAGAAACAAAGTTTAAAAAGCAATTAAAGTCGATTCACCCAAAACGAATCAGGTATAATTTATGGTTGTATGGCTTTTATTCTGATGTTAATAAAAATTTATTGGTGGCTCCAACAGCGCATCACAATTCAACCAGGTATACATGTGACTGTGTGTGTGTGTATTGTGCATTATCCCTGCAGCACAAAGCCTTTTATATTTCGAATGGTTATAAGTGGATTTTATATTCAATCAAACGCGTACCATTTTCACACTGTTTGCTTTTCTAAAGGAAGAGCCACTTAATTGAATTCGGCTCTCGATTGAGAGTGTGGCCGAAGAGAGATTTTGGTGAAAATTAATATCTTTCGTAAACGTTTTTGGCATAAATGCTGTCGATGGTAGCCCGAATGAAGGCGGAAGGAAGCGCATATTTATTAAAATATCACACACATACACACACACACACACACACACACACACACCATACGAGGCATATTTGATTGTTGATTTGCGAACCAAAATGGATACGAAACGGTGGAATCACATTGGATGCTTATTAGAAAATTGTTTTTAAAAATTGTCAATTTAGCGGAAGGATGACATCGAAATCTAACCGTGAACGATAGTGAAGTGCATAAGTTTATTGCTCGACCCAAACGAGATACCTACTGTTTTGCTGTCAATTAGCAATATTTTGTGCGAGTTTAAAGTTTATGTTTGAACCTGTCCTGTTTTTCGCAATTAGGCAAGTCAAAAATTGATATTTCATTTTGTGCAGCACAGATATTTTGCATATCGCACACCACGACATGCCGTTTAATCGACTGGATCGCAACGTTTCTCGCGTATGATGCGCAAAAACAAACAAAAAAACGACCACAGAATGAATGGGAGAAGCGAAAAAAAAACGGAGATAATTTTTGCATTGTAAATGCACATTTTAAATAGCGTGTGATATAATTGATTTGTATGCACATTTGGATTGCGTTTAGACGATTCATAATCATATTTCAGTCATTAACGGTGTGCACAAGCAGACTGAGTGTAAATTTATGTGATTTTTTTTTCAGAATTAATATGTTTTTTTTTTCGTTTAAATATAGCGACATCGACGACGATGATGAAAAAAGAGAGCTGCACGAGAATAAACTGGTTAACATTGTAATATGCAAACATCGAATGAAATGGCAATCAAACCATATTTTGCATATAGAAACGAAAAAGTCAAACAGCGTCCACAAACAAAGCACACACACACATATCGAAGATTCACATCAGATAAGATGTGCTTTTTTTCTCTCGCTCTGTTCGTTTGTTGGAAACGGTGCAAGATGAGACACGGTGAAGAACAAGAGAGAAAGAAAAATGTCCACTGGCGGATCGGTTTATCTGATCGACGGTGTGCCGATCATGATATTTGGTGTGTCGTTTGGTGGAAAACAAAAGCAAATACACACATTCTGTTTCATCCTATTAACGATTCTCTCACCCATGAGAACCATAGCGCGTATCGTTTTCGCATAGTACACGCTCGTTCTCACAAATATCGAAAAGAATTGTGAGCGCTCTCGCGCGCCTTTTTTCTCTTGAATCCAAAGCAATGAAATATTTCAAAATCCACAAAACAAACGATTCAAAATTAAAACGAACGATTCAGAAACAAACAAAAAATGAATTGAAATCGCTCAAGCACAAAAGCCATCAGCCATTTCAAACGAAATGTAACTTGATTTTTGTTCTTGTCGATCGACAACGACGACGACGACGACAGTGAATGAGGTATAAAAAACTGTCACTTTGAATCTATTTCGTTATCTTTATGATATTGTTGGCCGTCTGATATTTACATATCGGATTTGATGCACAGGTATAGCCGTGAGGCAGAGCCAGAGACCAGTGTGTATGTGCACTG
The DNA here is from genome assembly GCF_009176505.1 of Sitodiplosis mosellana. Classification (NCBI taxonomy): domain Eukaryota; kingdom Metazoa; phylum Arthropoda; class Insecta; order Diptera; family Cecidomyiidae; genus Sitodiplosis; species Sitodiplosis mosellana. Next base: position 10,620,740 of record NW_022595246.1, on the reverse strand, counting down.
TGCAGCGAATGCTCTTCTGGATTACTTGCGGTCGCGTGAGTTTTTCGTTTTCATTCGATTAGTGATGGTGTTGTTGTTGTTGGTCCTCGTGTCACTGTCGAATGTGGCCGATACAAACGGTAGATAGTTGGCTTGTTTCTCATTTAATTGAAAACCATTGACGATGGTTTTCATCGCGCTGAGCAATTTTAATGAGATGTTCGGAACCACCATCGGTGCCATCTCGTTCTCTGGTGAAGAATGTGCGCGGGTTGACGATCGAATCAAATGCATCGAAAGTGAAACAAAATGCACGAACAGACACGAAAAAAAAACACACACAATGAGAGAAGAAAGAAAAAAAAACCAAAAGAGACACAGAGAACGAAATCACATTACAGGTACGAAGATGTGATTTTATGAAACTCATAACCGTTTTCAACTGCTGTCGTCATTTTCTCGATAACAACAATAATATCCAAATTGATTGCGTACGAATCACAATGTGAGTGTGGATAAAAACACATTGAACATAAAAAAAAAATTGCTTTCGAGATAAGGCGATTTGATATTTGGAATGAGCTCCATGCTCATCATATGATCACACAGACACACCAGTGTCAATGCTATAAAGCCATCATTTTTATTGAATTCGTTTGGGAGAATTGATAAATATAAAGTGCATAATTAAAGACATCTTGTTAACAAGCTTATGAAAATCGTAATTACATTCGATATTTTATTTGAGAATCAACGATGAATATCAAATTACTTTCCTATGAGCCGAGAGATTCGTTTGAGTTCTTTTTGAATTCTCACTCGTGCGACCTAGAGCTATTTTTTTTCTTCTTTCTTCTGATTTTCGAACCTCATATCTCTTCGCATTCGATGTGTGTGAGTTGGCGTTTCGCTCGTTTGTCTCACGCATTGTTTGGAGAAATATTAACTAATTGGATGTTCTGTTTCTTTGTGTGGTTTATGTTTATTTTATTTAATCACCGACGAAATAACGATTTGCCGTCGGGGTGTGACTTTGTCCATGCTTATCGTTCTGAATTTTGTTTTCTTCATTTTTAACAACATTTTAATATTTTTCGCCATAAAAAGCAACCAGCAACATAATTATGAGATTTGTCAAAGATGTCACTTTACAATTTGATTTGAGGATGAGCTGCAACCAACTTTTTTTTTACTATTCAGGTCGTAAATGTGCTGTTCATTCATTTGAATTGATACATTTAGAAGGAAATGTCCGCGGTTTTATAGCATTCATCTACGATTATTTGACTATTACTCGTTTTACGGCTTAGAACTCTTTTGTATTTGGAGAGAAAAAATCGAGAGTAGAATTGATTATGTTGTTAATTGAATTATCAGAAATTATTTCAAACGTGAATTTTTCTCGTTTCTTACTTCCATTTTGAGAAATCCAACGGTTTTTTCGGGATTCAATCATGAACCGCTCCAATAAATTCATTCAACAATGAATAAAAAAAGGAGTCGCTTTCTCGAATTTCTTTTGTGAATCGTGCTTCTCGACATTTGGTCTACATCTTTTGTTTAATAAACAAATAAAAGAGTTGTAATTTGGAAATTTAATCCCTGAGCGTATAAATACGCGTAAATAGTTTTCGATTCTGTGTTCGGGAAGCTGAATTTTTGATTCAACCTTAGATCGGCGTTTTCCTGAATCATTTTTAGTTGGTTGAACTTCACATATATTAATTTTTTTCTTTTGATTTTAAGACCTTTTCAATCGATATGTACTCTTTCATTCACTCCATAAGTTCTATTATTATGAGTTAAATTTCAAACAATTTTCTTTCACTGAGCTCAGACCAAGTGTTCTCGATTCATACGGGTGAATGAAAACTGAATCGAAAAAGGATTGAAGAAATCTGATGTAACGCATTTTTTAAAGATTGATGTCGGTTTTTTCATGGCAGAGAATTCCTTTTGCTTATTCATACTTCCTCTTTGTCCTCCACCACTTTGTTCTACATCTTTATACTGGGATTTTGGACTTTTAGTTTCAATTTCAACTTTTTAATCCTTTTTTAACTTCTTCTATGACATTTACTCGAACTTTGTGTGATTCTTTGCATTTCACTTATAGAAAATTTTATAGAACAAACCATGTAATAGTCGATTTTCGGCTTCATTGAAACTCAGCACCCATGCATCGCCTTAAAAAACGTTATTTTATTTTATTGATTATTATGGTTCGATGATGATAATCATTATTATGATTCGATCATAATAATAATTATTATGATAAAATATTATCACTAAATCGGATAACGAACAACTGTACCTTCCATTGCTGAATTTTTGCCTTGTAACGCGACACACTCCTTTGATAGCATGTCAAAACCTTCTGTTTTCACTTCGGTGACCAAATTTGGATGCGGCCATGGAATCGACGGTATTGGCCAGTGTGATGCAGATCTGGGCCACAGTCCGGCACACTTAAAAGCTGGTGTGATTTGAACGATAATTCTTTCGCGTATTCTTAGTTTGACTTCTGTTGTGTCGGCGATCATTTTAACAATATCTCGATAGGCGCACTTATCTACGGCTTGAGCGACCAATGTTTGGAATCTTGATCGGATTTTCCGTGCCGACAAGTATCCAGAAGCCGTAATGAATTCCACCCACAATGACATGGATCGTTTTCGGCCGTCGCTCAGTTTGAGCACCGCGCAACCGGGCAATGTTCCATCATCGACAAAATTCAGTACACCCATTTGATTGAGATAGATAATAATTTCGAATTCGTTGGGTGAAATCACCTCAAGCCCATCGTACCGGCCATTATAATCGTTCAGCGATGATATAAATCGTGGCTCTTGCACTTCCACCTCTTTTAAAACATCCTGAACGATGCGGCATACCTCTTGAATCGTCTTCAGTATGCCGGCTTTGCGCAGTTGCACGCGCTCCCCGAAATATTTGTTCATTTGATAAACCATTTTCGATTGTGCCGAAATCATGTCGGACGGTACGAGCATTTTTTTCGCGTTCACCGTGAAATCAAATTAAATCAAAAAATGGATTCTTCTCTCTTTTTATGATAGAAAAAAGAACAAAGCGACAAGACAGTTTATGTACGATTTATTTGTTTTTATTTTTTTTTTTGATTCGCACCAAGTCATTTGCAAATTATTTTGGCAATTGAATGCTTTCAACACACTTTTCGCGCGACACTTCCATTAATTTTAACGCAGGTCGAAAGCTATTTAAAAGCAATTAAAAGACGCGTTCAATAAATTGTCACGATTAAACGAAACCCGAACAATATTCCGTGTTCTATTTTGTAAACAATGTGTTGATATATTTGTTGTCCGATTTTTGATTCGCTTCAATTCGTTTTTTTTTTCTCTTCGTTTCTTCTCAAAGATGGAACTTAATTAGTAGACGAGGATGATGAATACACCTCCACGCCGAATAAATTTCACAATAACCGCGCGCGTTTAATGAGCACACACAAACCACAAATCTTCTCTTTTTTTACGCTCGTATAGCACACACAAAAAATGTGAACAACGGTCAATTTGCATAGACCGATGTTTTTTTTCGCGTTTTTTTTTATATTATATTTATTTTTGTACACTGAATGAAGCGAAATGTTCGTTAGAGTAAATGCGGTAGATTTTCTTCGACGAAATTATTCAACAACAACAACAAAAATTTTGTCGGTTGCGGGGCGAGAGCACATTCACTGTAGCGACGGTGTATTCCATGAAGCGAACCGTACGTTGTGAAGTTCTAAAGGCCACTGACTTTAGAATCGAATATTTACGTTGAATATGTATGGCGCTTTCAGCAACACACCGCTTTTTTACTATCCAATACTCTCGCTTGCCACTCATTCGTTACTGCTGCAGTTTTGATCGTGCCTATGTATTTGTCGTATAAGTTGTTGTTATTGCTGCTGCTGCTGTTGTTGTATACAATTGCCTTTTCCGCGGTGGATCTTGGGCTTATGTATCCACGGAACAAGACATGTTTATTGCTGCTGCACAGGGAATATTGGTTCCAGATCGGTGCCCATGCATGGTTATCCGCTTTTTTTTGGTCTGTTTTTATGCACGCATCCACTGTGCACTGTAGCACACTAACTGCGTTGGTAGACGCTCAACAAACAGCCCGTCGTTCATAATGCTCGTGCATAAACACTACGGCTGCAGTGTAATACATGTATCGTTTGCTGTGCTTGGCTCCACCTCTTTTTGCTTACGATGGGCCGTGTCATATTCAACGATTTCCGTTTTATTCGTTGATTCTATGGCGAGATAGGATTCTTGTGCGTGTGTTCTTGTTGTGTGTTATATACATACATCGTTTTTATGTGCTGTGTGTGTTCGCAACATTTGAATGAAATATTTCGCTTGTGTTTTTTTCTTCTTCTTCTTCAAAGTGAGGGTGATTACATTTTTCAAATGATGGCTCGCTTAGAATTCACTCAACTGGAAACAAAATATTTTCTCTTCCTTTGATTAAGTACAGTACATTCCCGGGAGAAATTGCCGAGAAAACTTTTAAGCCATTTTCAACGCAAAATACATATGTTTATCGCACATTTCGATGGCCATTGCGTTTACTTTACTATGTGTTTATGTACAATTGTACACAGACGAAAAAAAAGGAGTACATAACGACAATGTCTCATTGACTTACTCATTGCCGAGACTGTGTCGCATTCGATATTAAGACCATGATGCCGATTTTAAACACATAACGACTGTTCGTTTATTTTTTTTCTTGTTCTCCAAAGGAATTACTCCATCAAGATCCATAAACGTCTATATTTCACGACAATTTGCTCTGCATCCAATATCATAATTAAAGCACCAATGGTAGAACCACATTCGCTATGGCTGTTACAATAAGCTATCGCAAAAATTGATCTGAACTGTAGCACCGCTTAAATGGTGATATGCCAACGGATATAAATCGTGCCATTTCATATTGATTTCCAACGAAATCCTCCGTCATTTTGCTCTCAATCAATGCGAATTCAGTTTCAATCACTGAATTTTGCCGACGAAATCTAGTCATTCCATCTGGATATATGATTCTATCGGCAATCAATCGATACTTTTTAGCAATTTATTGAAGTTTTCTAACCAATTTGTCGATATTCTATGTCAATTTGTGGACATTTTTTTTATCAGTTTAGAGATGAAAAAGCAAGGAATTTCTCATAAATAAGAAATGAAACTTATTTCTTAATCAAAAACCGTCAGTTCTTATTTTATATTCATTCACCATGGTAAAAAAGATACTTTTATTCATTTTCAAGATATTGAAACCTAAAAAATGTCGTCATCTTATCAGTCATCATGACAACAGTCATTTTTTTCACTCGTTTTCATTACTTTTCTTCTGTTGTTTATCTTATTTAAAAACTTGATAAATTCTTCAATAAGTAATTTTTTCATTTCGAATAAATTGACAACTTTTCCACAATTTTTGTTTTCTCGTATGATTAAAAATATCTTTTTCCATAAAAGCGAAAACTTGCCTGAAAATTTCATCATTTTTCATGCATTCGCCGACTTTTATCTCGAATTTCAATTTCAAAGCCAAATAGCTGCATAGTGCCATAAGACATATCGGAGTCGGGGCATACGACTAATAGCGCAATATCGTGTCTATCTCTCGAATGGCTGGAAGAAATTCATTGCACATCCGATACATAAATATGCCATGCATTCGATTATATACCATTGGGAATAGCAACGCTACAGATTTATGCATATTGAAAACTATTCGTCATTGTGTATGCAGTGCGTCAATATCTATGTGTTAACAAGATCGCAAGAAGACTGTGCGAGTAGAAAGAAAAACTGTGAAAAGTGTAGTTGAAACGTTCGCTTGCTTGCTTATTTTTCAATCCATTTCCATGTTTGTGTCTTTACTTTTGCTTTTGAATTCCATGTGTAACGCTTTTTTTCTGCTTCTCTGCTTTGACTTGTTACAACGCCGGCGATTCTTTGTGTTTTCGAAAACATTAAAATGTTATTTATAAGTTTTTAAGTGGTTTATTTATGTTCATTTGTATCACTATATTGAAATGACATCTTATTTTCAGTTGGAAACACAAAACATTGCCACATTTCTTTGCTGGAGTTTCAATCGTGCTGTTGTCACCGGGAATGATAAGTGACGAATATGTGCTATTTTATTGTTAATTCACATCGGAAGTATTTAATCACAGACAGCGATATTCGTTGGACGCAGTTTTGAAACTTTCAAAGGGAATACCTTTCGGGAATTCGGGCGGCAAGAGGAAAACGAGAATTCGGGAAGAAACGATGAAATGACAGTAGACGCAGCTGCCTATCCATTAGACGCTATTAAGAAAAAAGTCAATGGAAACGGAATACCCAATGAAATTTATAATGTGCTGCCACTGTGTCTTGCCCGTTCTGAGGTCGTCTCTTTTCGTAAAGATGATAAACAATATTTACGTACTGAAGAAAAAATGTTTTAAAACGAACAATAACGTGATAACAAATGTTGTGGCATTTTTTTTCGATCATAGTTCCAGAATTTATGATTAAAATGGCGAATTTGAGCATCGAACACGAAAATTGAAACGCCATAAAAGGACGACACACTCAGTTGCAATACATAATCGCACACATATGCTTATCCGGTTCCACCGCAGTCGTGTTTTAAATCGTCAGTTTTTATTTTAATTCGATGCAATTTTAATGCGTTCTGTAACAAATCGCCGTTAAAACAAACGATAACAACTGATGGCGTCGTGCAATTATTATTCCGAAAGTGTCACATGCATTGCATCGTGCCCGACCATATAAAATGTCACCGTATTTATGAAACCATTTAAAATTACATCCTCTGATGCATCTCACACTCTCTGCAAGTACAAAGATATGATCATCTGGGAACAAGAACAGCACCGAAACAAAAAAACCACAACAACATTGATGCCATTGAAATTGAAGAGTGCGCTCGTCTTGCTGTAAAATAATCGTAACACGTGGTTTCGTTTAACTCAACAGAAACATATTTGTTTCATCTTGTGTTGTTTCGTTCATGAAATTTACGGCATCTTATTGAACGGCTCGACAGGACTTGCTGTGCATCACTTTCAACAACAAAAAAAGAAAATAAAAAATGTCGTTTATTTCAGAAAAAAAAATGTGAAAAAAATCATACTCAAAGCAAAAAGAGATAGATTTGTCGTCAAAGATAAAAGAGATTGTTCAGTTAATTGGTAAAGAGGTAGAAAAAAAAAGGGAAATGAAAACATTTCTTGTTGGATAAAATTAGCCAAAACGACGGTTAAAGCAGCGGGAAAATTCTTGAGGGAATCGGAATCGTACGTACCGAAAATTAATTAAAATTAATAGTTCGTGAGCGGCGCTGTGACATTCGCGCGCACTGCAGCCACATCATTTGTTCACATTTCAAGCAAGATTACCGATTGAATTCAAGCGCATAAAATTCTGCACATTATTATGATGTATATTTGAACGTAAAGAATTTTTACATTCCATTCTTGTTGGCTGTTTTCCGAAGGCAATCATGTGTGCTCGCTGTGTGGATTGCCGTGGCTCATTGAATGCCGAGACCATAATTCATATCGTCGTCGTGCCTTCGTTAAGTGAATTTGTGTCTTAATTATTGCGCTTGTCGCATCAAATGAATTTCTTTTTATAGTCGATGAGATAATATTGATGAGATTGACTGTTGCAACGTAGACAGCACCAGAAGACCTTTCGAGCGATACGTGCTGCGTGAATGTCAAACTAGGCTAAAGCCGATTAAACCGACTGATAAAACTTATAATTAATTGAATATTCAGACAATATCAACGTTTGAAATTCGAGAAAAATTGTTCTTTATCCAACTAAGACGATGTGGTGATCATTTATTTACTCAGTGCTTTTTTTCTCGTTCAAATCGACCGAAAAAATCGATCAATTAAGGGAAATTAATTGTCTCCAATTTAAACTGAACGATACCAGACTGGGATGGTTGAAGCGCGGTAAAAACCAATCGGTTCACTTTTTCGACCGAACAAATTTTTCATCACTCCATTCCATCGTCGCTTGATGTTTTGGTATTTCGGTCTTGAAATCTGATTTCGTATTTTGGTTTCAATGGGTTGATTAGATCTTGTTTTCGGTTGAGGAAAAAAGCGATATTTCCCTATGCTCAAATTTATCATAGGCAAAAATTCAAACTTTGGGAATGTAAAAAAAGCAAAAACAGAAGGAATGAACTCTGGTTTACCTCTCTTCATCGTTTTACTCTTTTCCAGAGAAAGCGAAATACTCTCCCATTCCCCTCAGGAAAAATCGAAAAATTCGCTTCTCATGGGAGCATGAAAAACGATTGTAAAACACTTATCAAATGAGAAAAACAGAAACAAAAATCATATTTCTTAATAAAATGTCCAATCGTCTGAACCTTTAATGCACTCTGGAGCGTTGGAAATTCGTTTCGGCCGGGCGTGGAATGCATTACAAAAATTATACGCACAAAAGAGAGCAACACTTAATTCAATTTCGGAAACAGAATATTATTTGATTATTTTCCGACACGCACTTAAAATATCCGATGAATAATAGTAGTGACAAGACGCACATCCCTCGTAAAATGTGCTGAGATGTGTGCTCGATTCGAGAAGTGAGCGTACGACCCTTTGAGTGTGCTGTATCTCATGAGTGATGTTAGGGTAATGAATGAGCATGGTGTTGTTTGTAACGGAAGTCGGTTTATTCGCCAGCGCAAAAAGCAACAATCTCCTTCGTCTCACACGCATTACAATTATACGGCTGTACCACTCACTCATACCAGCCTCTTTTCAATTTCAAATTAAACTCGTGCATTGAAAGTGCTCGTCCCTTTCGAACTGTTGGTTTCTGTGTGGGGTAAATGTGATTTTCACAGTCATAAATACAGATAAAATACGAATCAACAACACTAATCGGTGTACTGTTGGTGCTGTTTTTGGATCACGCAAAGCAAACATTTCACCCTCCCGATGCTTTAATCGAATCTATCACATCTCCGTGTATGCACTTTGCTCTCTCGCTCGGCGCCAATTCGAATCCATATCACTGCACGGCATCTAATGACAAATGTACTCAAAACAAATTCACATTCATAATTCCCGTGCTATTCATATGCATGTTTCACTCTCACTCTACTCTGCTTACCACGATTGTGTCTGTTTATTCTACTGGTGTGGCTGATACTGTGGTCCCCGGGAATCTGATATGCATAGTGATGATTTACTCTATCACAATATCGTCCGCATTGCGCCAAATATCGTGATTAAAAACCATCTGTGGCATTTTGACTCGATTCCAACCCTCGAGTCTAATGAAATTCACTGGTCTGATTCTAATGTTGTTATCGATGACAAACATGACATAATTGTGAGAAAGTATTTGAATTCCAGTTCAAAAGACCTGATCCGTTGTGTTACACACACACAAAAAAAAGCGGTAAACGGTTCTAATTTGCGTAGCATCTGTTGTGACGTGTTTTGTTTTAAGATGAATAGAACATGCATTTTTGACGCGGCTTTTGATAAATAAACTCAACAAAAACATGACACAACCATGAATCACATATTCATATAGTCAACCACAATACAGTCAACATTATGAATATGCTTTGTGTTTTTTGTCGTAATAAAACAGGCTCTAAAGAGCTGCTGTTTTCTTTGGACTCGTTGGCATTTGTAAGTCTATTAATATTTATTTTCAACTGCCTTTTTCTCGTTTTATTTGATTTAGATTGTGGATTTTTTTCCTTCTTGCCTTGTGCATTTTTGTGTGCATGTAATGTTCGTTCGAGTGCATGTTAATTTAGGGTAGATAAATCACACTGAATCAAACACTCGGCGCACGATATCAAGATCGAATAAGCGAACGACCACAGAGTGGGGAAACACATTGGCAAATATCAACTGTGGAAAATGACAAATAAAAACGAAAACAAATATAAACGTGCGCAAGATGAATCGATTAAACACGTTCAATGCGAATTCAACCAGCCGAAATGCATGGTAAACCAGATCCGGCACATGCTGTTCGTACAGCGAACGTACCTAGAACAGCTCCCAAGCTGTTCAGAATGGCTCCCTTTGCGTTAGTTAAATTCACTTTTCACATTCCGATTTCAAGGCATGTTGCACTTAAGTGTTACTCATTTTCAGTTAATAGTCGACATAATTAGCACTTCAACTAAAAGCACCACTTGAGAGATAAAAGCAAGCGACACCTCAACCATTAAAATGTGCATGCCGACTCACAATTTTGCACCAGTAAATCGTCCAATGTACAAGATTGACACCAGCGATGCAAGCACTATTTGTTGTCTTAATTAAAGCAATGACGACTTGAGATTCGAATCGGGTGACAACTCTCACAACTTCTTCATTTGAAATGCAGTGGAAAATACTTCTTTTTTGTACACGTTCGCTTAGTTTTCGCTAATGTTGACAATCTTCAACTCTCCAGGAGTTGAATAAATGTGATGAGTGTTCTTGAAGAGATGCAAATGTGAATGGCGGAATGATTTTAACTTTTATTATCGACAGGCATGAATCTATGTGTATTGCAGTTTTCATCTTAAAGTTTTTTTTATTGGTCCATTGATCCGCTTATTCGATTATTACAAAGCATCAATATTTTTCCAAAAAGAGTTTTTCTCTCAATTTTGCTCATTCTAAGTTAAATTGAATTGCATTGAATTGAATTCAATGAAAAAATTATATTTACGCAATATTCAAGCTAACCTAAATAATATGCTGCACTTTTCATGTTATCAGATGACATATTTAATTGTAAGTTATTGCTGCCAATTAAAATATAAATGCATTTCAATAGTTTTCCAACGTCTTTAGACATAAAGCTTTATTTTGTTGGAATACCAACTTGTTCTGCTCATTTGTTTATTTATTCATGAATAAGTACATGAACACAGCTTATCTAAGACTTTTTTCTTCCATTCTCACTGTTCAACAATAAGTAAAAATTATTATAATACTTTGATGAAATGAAAAACAAACTGAAGCTATGATTCATGTGAAAACAACAAAAAACCAAAGAATAAGCAAAAATGAATACATTTTCGAGTATTAATGCGGAACGTGATACACTCATTTCATTTTATTTTCAGAAAAAGTTTTAATTTCATTTTTGAGAAAAAAATCGGCCTTTCATCAATAGATGAATTATCATGAGATATTGAAAACTCATATCTCTTTCATTCTTCCATATAATTTTGGAACTAAAATAATTTGGCTCATACTTTTCAGGCGGCTACTTTTGAAACATATGTAGGTACATGAAAAAACGAAAGAATAAGCCGAAATTTCAGAGTTATTGCAAAATTGTCGTAAAAATGTAAGAAAAGTGTTCAAACAATATATGCAGAGTGATAATCCATTTTGAAACTATGATACCCATGTTAGATTATAAATCGCTTCCATTTACCGATGTCTGCCAAATTTATGATAACAGCATACTCGAGCAAATGGCTTCAATTCATTTTGCAAGTCGTAAAAATCGAAAAAAGCACGAAGTCCAATCAATAAATTTGGTTGCATCCATTTTCATGTGCGGCAAATTCGAGGTACATGGGCGTTTCCTGCCAATTATCCGCAACAACACACGATCGCTTGTCGTTGCGTGCAAAACATAAAGCAATAAAATTGTGAAATATAACGAGCACTCTCTTATGTATCCAGACTATCGATTTTTCCTCTTTGTCTTATTGAGCGGAAAGCACTCGTTGTAATACAAGGAAACGATGTGCATTTGAAATGAGTCTGTTTTCTTTGTTATTGTTCTGTACTTCGATAAAGTTGGTTGAAATATTGAAAGAAAAAATGTTTCATTCGAGCTTAGTTAAATATTCATGAAAAGAAGCTGGAATTCCTAATGAAAATGTTCCCATAATTCTATTGAACTTGGCTCTGGTTTAGGTCGACTTACGATAGATGTCACCACCAGAGAACATCCAACTGACAGCTGATTCCTTCAAATGTACTTAGCCCATTGACTCGACGTATGTGAGAATCAAAACAAAAACTCTTTATTTATCAAAACTGGAGAATATTTTTTGCATTCGTCGAACATCGATTCCGTGTTTAAACCATTTGTTTTCACAATTTATTTGCATAATTTAGTCATAGTTAAAAATGGTGTTAGAGGTGAAATCGATTTGTTGTGTGGAAAGTTTGAGGAAAATACCAGAGATTTTCGGTTTAGAAAAAGGTAAATTTTTTTTACGTGTGTTCACTCCAGTGGGCAAAAATGGTGTGACGTATTATTATCTTTATTGAATGGAATTGATTTTGATTGTGAAATTTGGCATTGAATTTCAGACAGCAATTGGCTAAATAGTGTTCGTTATACGTTGTCTGTGAAGACGGGTACGCTGGTGTTTGCGCATCAGACAAAAATTATTGTTTTATCATTGAAATGGAATTCACGTTTACACCAATCAAAATATTCAATTACCTGGTCCGATGAGCTACCTCCGTACGATGATATTACTGCCATCCTCTGCCTGCCCATCACCAATGAAGCTGAAGAGGTAAACAAATTCAATGGAATTGTGCGAGTTAAAGCAATATTATTAAATGGAATTATTCGCAGGTTGTGGCTGGTATTCTCATTGGATTCGATTCGGGGAAGTGTCAGCTGATCACAACTCGAGGCCAAGTCATCATATCGCAACAATGGTATCCAGAACCAGTACAAAGCATTCAATTGCCCAACGAGAAGAAATCCATTGAAGAAATTTATGTGATGTACAAAACGTGTCTGTGTATTCTACAAAGCAAACAATTGATGCAATCGCTGAGGAATTTTGACAAATTGAGTGAGACATTGAACCAGAGAAAAATGATAGCAAAAATATTTTTAAATGTCGAATTTTTCAGATCGAACAAATAGTTTGTTGGGCAGCATTTCGTGTCGCGTGTGGAAATATGGCGATTCATACGGCCGATCCAATGAAATTGTTCACAGTTCAGTTGTTGGTTCAAAGAAAATTGGCCTTTTTGACCATTTTCTAGCTGCAAGGTACTTACAATTTGTTAAATATTTATGCGATTACTTAACATGCGTTCAAATCTACAAGTGACTGTTTCTTGTTCAAAAGTCTTGTTCACTGGTTGTTCACTTTGAATCATTTTCATTTGAATTTTCGTAGAAGAAAAATAAAAATCAATAATTAAACTATTGATGTCTTCTCATTACAGCATGGAGGGTGGCTTTTATGCATCATATAAAAGTTCAGCTCCGCAGCAGCTGGCCGTTTTATCGGGTGGTATCAAGCCATTTGCTGCATTTTATTATGCAAAAGAAATCTTGGTTCAACCATTGGTATCGGTGGCCATAGTTCAAGCGGTTGCAAGTCAAGTAAAGAATGCATTACCGTGAGTCAATCATTTTCTTTAGTCAGTTTGCAAAACTTTTCATACCAATGTTTTCAATCAAATTTGATTTCATGTGTTCAACTTGCTTTCTAAATCAAATTTTCTCATAGGTCATGGTTTCCTGGAGCGCAAAAGCCTCTACCCGCAACTGAACCAGCTCCGCAAATTTCAACGGAATCAATGATATTGCGTTATGGTTTTTACGATGATCATCGAACTGGAAATCGAATTTGGCTGTCGCCGTACAACCGTTTGGCAGCCGTTGCAGATAATTTGGGTCGAGTGATTTTGGTCGATTGCCAACATAATGTAATTGTACGTGTTTGGAAGGGATATCGCGATGCACAGTGCTCATTTATGAAAGTGGATGAAAAAATGGCGAAAATGTCAGCGCAACAGAAACGGCGACATGCCATGTTCATAGCAATTTATTCACCGAAGCGATCAACAGTCGACATTTGGAATGTAGAACGAGGCAAAAAGCTTGCGGTATTTCCAGCCGGACCAAATGGTCAGTTGATTCAACAAAATTCATGTTCGACCGTTGCGAGTGCACCTAGTTCAAGCAATAGTTCGGTTATTTTTAAACCAACCTATCATTCGTCAACTGGAGCATTCTTTCTCAATCCGACCGATCTTACGATTAAAGAGTTGGCCATACCATTTCATTATGCACTGGACACATCGAATACGAAAAAGTCCAAAGATTCTCATATCATAAATCAAATAAAAGCAGACCTCAAAACCATTGACGTCGACAATATGTCGGAATTGGCCGATCTCTGTGATAGTATTCAAACGAATGAAATGCGATTCAAGTGCATTGGTTCAGTTATCAAAAGTCGACACTTGACACCGGACATATTTTCACTGATTTTAAACACATTTTTGAAGAAAATTGAAGGAACGGCAGAAGGTTCCGATCAAGAAGAAGACACATTAACACCGGCCAATGTGGAAACTGATGCCTACAGTAATACACGATTGTCGAAATTTCTGCACAAATACGAAAGGTTGTTACTATTTTACAATGGAATGAAACAAAAGACGTCGCATGATGATTTGATTGACTCTGACGAAATTGGAGATGGCGATTTTGAAGAGATTTTCAAGGTCATTGAACAGTACAAACTGTGTTTGAACCTCAAGAAATCAAAGAAAGTTTTCATTCAAAGTCCAACAACAAGCAATAGTTTCATAGAATATTTATCCATTTTTGATTGTTCGTCGAGTGACAACATTCGATTACATGAGTCGAAAAGTGCACGGTTCACAACCGTTGGATTTGATTTGTTTGATAGTTTTATCAGAAAAAATGCAACTTTCGATGGTTTTTATAAATTGGCCAACATCAGCACGCTATCGAATAAAATTCTACTTAGGCTATTCTTGAAATATTGGATGGAAAAAGACATTGAATATGACAAAAAGTGAGTATTTTTGATGAATAATGAAAATCAACGACGTTGCAAAAAACAAAATTAAAATTCGAAACTTCAACAATTGTCTTTTGCAGCAATGAAGTAAACCATCACCTAATCAGCTTTACGCATATCGTTCAGACAATATGCGATTTGGATCGGGCCTGTGCCGAGCATCAATACAACGCTCTATCACCGTGGTGGCAAAACATTCGAGAGATGCTGTTACACAGCTCAAATGTGTTCAAATCACTTTTAGCTGCAGTATTATGCCGAGATTTGTCAGTTTTGTATCGTCAAAAAGATGTAAGGGAATTTTTTTTTTAATCAAAATCAAATTCAAAATTTTGAAAATCTGAACATTTTTCAAAAATATACACAATTCCTTTTCAATTAGGGACAAGACAGCACAAATGAAGATGATGTATGGGAGCAAGTATCGCAGGAAATAGCCCAATGGTCATTGTTGATTGGAAAATTGGACGATATTGCTGCATTGAGTTCGATTTTGTCATTCACTCCAAACCGGCATTCATCGTCAACTGACGTAGCCGTTCTTGAATATACCACTCCCGACATCAGTTTGATGACGATTTTCAGCGGCGGCAATGGCATTGTATCGGAATTAGTTGCCAAGTGGATCACATCAACCGGAGTGAAACCAAGTGCATTTTTCACTGTTACCAATGAGGAGGAGGAAATCACCGAAGAATACACACATTCTAATTCAGCGGTTTCATATTTAAATTTACTGCGTAAACATTTCCCATTCAGCCTTCGGCCTGCAACCCTACTGTGCCATTTAGCCTGGGAATACGCTCATGCATGGAGCAACAACACGGAGAAGTTTGAATATCTTACAACTTCTCTTGAATATTTGGATTTATTCGATAAATCCGAGTATGCGCTAAAACATGGCATTTGCTGTATCATTTGGAATAATATTCTGAGGAAGTACATTCAAACATCGATGAAACTCCTTAATAACATTGGCCGAAGTGTAGATGGATTAAAGTCACATTCGGCATTTAATGATACAATGGTGAGTGGGGTTGTTATTTTTTTTTCAATTGCATCGATTTCAATCATTTCTTATTTGTTTTTTTTTCTCACCAGATTCCCGATTTTGTGAAGCATTGCACAAAGTTTTTGAATATTTTAACTGAGACAATAATTAGTCAACATGTTGAATTAAAATTTGAAGTGATGCTCCAAGACGGTGCCGAACCGGCACTGGCAACTCGTGCCAATAAGCAACCCAGAGCCAATACTGAAATAGTCGAGCTGCATTCACAGCTGTTGGAAGTGATGTTTATCATATCCTCATTGAATGTGAATGTAAAAAATGGAATGAATTCCTTGTTCAATGAAGTATCGAGAGAGCTGTTGGCATGTGATATGAGCAAAGAGTTGAGTGAATCAATTCCACGACCCGATGAAGTTGTCAATAAATCTAGAAAGCATTTCCTGCACCGGACAATAAATGTGGCTGTCGATTTGATACGCAAAGATTTTCAAGATATTTATATCGTCGATTTCAATCAGTGGATTGAAAAGGTCATTCTTTTGGCGAGAAAATGGACACTTAATCAAGATGAATTGGTAAAATATCAGGTAGTTCAGTTATACTGTCGAGGCTGGGATGAAACGGCAGAAGAGAAATTGAGCGAAGTGTCGCAACCTGCATCTATGGGCAAGATGCTCATATCGATTACAGGCACTCGATTGAATAATTTCGTCAAAGACAAACCAGATCTTTATTCACGGGTTCTGGCCATGGGAAGTAGAACTAGCTCGTATTTGGAACAATTGGTAAGTGAAAATTTTTCGATATTTTTTTCCCCAAAAAACTTCTTTTGGCAATTACAATTTGAATCTGACGGAGTAGATGAAATGAAGTTTCTCAATCTAATTATTCGATCGAAATTCCAGGATGAATCTCCAATGAAACTGTCTGCACAATGTGAAGATGTGGATGATTTAATATACATCGATCGATTGCAGCGGCTCGCCAAAAAGACGTATGAATGTTTGGCAAAGCAACAACAAAGTTCCGATTTAAAATTAGCTGCCCAATTGTACGATGCCTGCGCTGAAATCAAAGAATTTCTGAACTCAACAGACGAGTCTTAGAATTTTGACACCAATTTTTAGTTGCAAAAGGCTTTAATTCAATTCCTGTTATTTAAATAAATTGTAATTGTTAATAGAAAAAAAATAAATGAATCGCATTTTCCTTCAAAACAAAGAAACAATCAAAACGTGACCATAAGTCGCCACCTATTGGCCTATTTGCAAAGCTCGTTCAATCCAATGACATCTATAAAGTACGTGTCGAGGAGAAATGTGTGGTAAGTATTGGCTTAGCGACAATCCAATGCAAAAGACAATGGATTTTTTTCTTTCACTCGTCAGTTCGAATTTGACAGTGTGAGATAAGTGTGGTGTTGGTGTGTGTGGTAAAATAAATTTTTTTTTTCATAATCTCTTGAAACATACCAAAAAAATCGAATGAAAAAATGACAAAAAATCATACGAACTGATTTCGAAATCACATCAAAATCACAAATAAAATAAAGAGAAAAAACATCGTCGAATTTGTCGTGAGTGCATGAGAATTCAGCGCTCCGGAAAAATTGAATCGACAGAAAAGCAAAAGAAAAAAAAAGTTATTTCTAGTGTACTGTATTGGTGTTCGGTCGAGTTTTCGCATTGAGAAAATTTTCTTGGTCTCGTGATCAGCATTCACACAACCGCACACAAACAAAATTATCGTCGAAGCGACAAACGAAAGAAGAAAAATTTGTTGGATTCATATAGAGAAGCAAAGCGCGCTCTGTATGTGTGCTGCTATTTTTTTTTCCTCATGCATGTATCCAAATATTGGTAAATGTTGACGTAATCGGTCGCCATTTGTGTATTTGTACGGGGGATACGTCGCTGCGGCAAGTGTGAAAATAAAATCCGCAAAGAAAAATCAAGGAAAACGCAAACCGTGTGTGTGTGTGTACGATACACTGCCTCCCTATCTATGCATAGCCAGTGTTAGTAAACGTGTCCCAAAGCATTCTGTGGTTCGTTGTGTGTGTGAGAGAGTGTGAGTGTGGAAAAAGGCACCTACAAAGGGAAAAACAGTTGAAATAGTTTGATCCGACGGAACTGAATATATGCAAGAGAAAAATGGTTGTAGCACTTTTTCGTTGATTTAAGCAAAAAAGGCATCGGTGACACACGGCCAACCAGAGTGAAATGCAATTTTTAGCGTTCGAATGATACAAATCCTCTCAATCAACTAACCAGTCTTCTTCTTCTTTTTTTTTTTTACACATATCCACCAAATCTCAATTGAGTTTCATTCAGTGTAAAGTACACACATATTTTCTGTAATCTGCTCGAAAAGTGTTATGTGTTTGTGCCTTTTATTGTAAATTACTTGTTATGAGTGTTTCGTTTTTAGTTGGAATTGCTACTCATTTTGGATTCGAAAATGCTGTTTGTGCTAAAATGCATAATAATAAATAATGAATAAAAAGTGGCGATGACTTATGTTGTCATGCCCAACGGAATGATGGCTTTTTGTATCGGGAGAGAGAGTGTAGAAAAATGTCATACAATGCCGTTGTAATAATTGCAAAGCAAATGATAAGCCAGAAAATCAATAACAACTGTGCACTTTGATCGTTGATACAAAAGTGTCAAAATCGATTCGAAACACGAAAAATGAAAGTCGACACCACAAAATCCCTGTATCAGCGCTACGTTTTTATCAGTTTATTTCTTTGCTGTGTCTATTGATTCTATTGGTTTTGTGAGAAGGGCCCGTAGAGGAAGCAATTCATTGTACGGTATTTGAAGGAAACTGAGATGAGAACTCGGCACATTTGCATGCCACAAACGATGGCCTCATGTGTGTGTACGTGAAATAAGTGCTACAATTTGCTAAAAGGAAAATTCCTAGCAACAATAACACGATGTGTGATCAGCGATGTGGACCTTTTTGCCAGCGCAAGCAAGTAAACGAGCGGGCACGCGCTAGCGACCAACCGATTACACGCGCCTGTTTTCACTCACACAACACTCTAGTTCGTTCGTTCGTTCACAAAATTGACATGATTCGATACACACATTGCGACGCGCTCTCGCTTACACATTAAACGATTTTGTTATTTTCATGCGACATACAGAAACAGAAACAAAAAAATTATCGCCAACCAAGATATACGATTTCGATCTCAGTAGAAAGTTCAGAGTCGTCCCGTTTGCCGCTTCACAGTCACAGTCGCAGTCATCGGTGTCGGACGGTCGGTCGATGAGTCTTGTTCGGCACAAATTTCTATCTAATCATACAAAGTGTGTTGTGTGTTATGTGCTATCCATTTATATGTTATATTACATTTCATATTAGTTGACGGCCACAGGCGAGCTTCTCGGAAATTGAGCGCGGTCTCTCACACTCTCTTTCCATCTGTGTGTATCACCCTGATTTGTGTGTATGTGTCGATTTCATGTCGTGAGACAGTACGTGAACGACACATTGTTCTCGACCACGGTCAAAATATATACAGAAACAAAAGGACCACGTACAAACATGAAAAATGAAAATAATATCAATTCAAACGTGTTGATGAAATTGATGCGAGCAAGATGGAATAGCGCCAGCGAGACAGCAGAAAGGAAAAAAAAACCAATCATTTCAATCGAGAGACATCAAACCGAATGCGCATTAAATCGCCAACAGATATTTTATTGTTTTCGGTTATTTGAAGCAACGGCAAATAAAAAATGACGACAGCGACGACGACAACAAAAGAAAGAAGCCAGAATTTATTTTTAGTTCACACTTCATTTTGCCGCAGTTGATATTTGTTTGTCATGTGCGATTCATTTGCATCAATCGTTTCAGAAATATTTGCAAGCGAAGAAAATTCTCTCTCTCTCTCTCTCTTTATCTCGTTTTGGTTGTCATCGTCGTCATCGTCGTTGATCTCTCTGTCCTACGTCGCAACTGAAACAAAAAATTAGCAATTCATATTTATAATTGAATAATTTTTGTTTCTTTCCGTCGCAATATTGCCATTGAAATAGCGAAAACCAGTGCCAGTATAATAAGAATCGTTCCATTGATGAATTTCTCTTGCGACTGTTCATTAAAGGCTTGAGTTTTGTCACAGTTTTGTGTTTGTCGCATGATATCGTGTTGAATCCGAGAATAATTAATAGTGTGCCTTTCATGAAGTTCGATTGAACCGCCCGGATCAGTCGACGATTGGCATGGAATATATTTTAATGAGATAGATTAAATCGATCGGACTAAAAGTCAGTTCAAATCGAAAAATGAAAGTCAATCATTTGAATAAGTTTTTATAAAGTTAAATCGAAAATTTAGCAAATTTAGTTTAGCCTATTTTGATTCGATCGTAATAGTGAAATCGATGTGACAATAAGCATATGTGTATCTATATTTCATTGGCCAAGAGCTTTCGATTGGACGGAAATTAAAGCGAGAAAATTCATTTTCAAGCAATCGATACGTACACATAGACGCCGTAGGCAGCGTATTGCAATGAGCGCGCCATTTATTCACATCGATTTACACAAGCCTAGCACACGCCGTGTGCCATAAATTGTGCATCGGGACAACAAGTCGTCGGAAAAACTGAACTGTACTACAATTTGAGATCAATTCACGTCGTCAATAAAAAGAAACTCGCCGTTGCTTCTACTATTATAAATCGGTTCAGTTTTGTTTTTGTTTCATTTGACATTTTTTTCTTATGTTCATACACTCGTGTTAATTGCTCATTCTCAATGTACACTACTTTTTCTTTGTCATTACAACATTCTCAAGTGAAATTGTCGGTTGTTATTGTGGTCGTGATGATGTTTTTTTTTGTCATTTTCTTCGTTATAAACAGAAACGTTTGACGTAATTCATACAATCACATCATAGTTTTTTTTTTTTTTTTTCGTTTCTGTTTCAATAAAAATCATTTCAATTTTTGCTCGATTCAAATAGGAAGAAGGATACGAATTAACGCAATCATCGGCAGTGCAGTGAATTCTAAATTGAATTCGTCGAAAATTGTCACGTTCCAATAATTAAGTAAAATTAAAAAAAAAAAAAAACGAGATCTAAAACAAACAGAAGGAGAAAAAGAGGAAGAAAAAACTCAAGTTAAAATGGAGTTCTACAAACATTTTAAGCTAAATTCAATGTTACAGTACATTACAGTGATTTTATTTATAGCCAGCACAACAGTTAAATCAGGTAAGTAATTGGGTAGAAATTATCATTTTAAAGCCGAAAACAATGGCCATTAAACTTTCATTTAGTCACTGGTGAATTTTCGATGGTCATTTTTTTATTTGATTCGTGCTCTCTTTCTCTCTCTGTGTGTGTATTCATACTTCTCGCGATCTTATTCCCTTTCTCTGTTCATATCCATCCATATCAATGGAACGCACTCAGGAAATCGGTGCCATTTCATTTGGATGGCAGTTCTGTGGCGAATTAAAGTAATTTATTATGGTGTGTAAGCGTCATAACAGTTACTTTGTTTGATAAATCCATCCTTTTTTCCATGCTGTTATCGTACAAAATGCTCGATTCTTGCGCTCGCTTCGTTGAATTGAAATTAAAAACGAACGTTCGTTTGTTGCATGCAAAGTGGCAGTTTAACAATTAGATTGAAGTGAAACAAAAAACGGCACCGTTTTTTTCTATATTGTCGTAAATATAATCCCATTCTAATGTGCATAAATGACGTATACGATAATAGAGCAGTTAAATGATGTCATTCCTTGTAAAACATGAGAGTATTGATTTGTTGCGTTCGTGTGTATGTGTATCATACATCGTAGGCAACGATAAAATTCATCATAAACTATCCTAGGCATAACTGGTAATAAAACCACTAAATATCGATGGTTTGTAATGTGGCTCAAATTGGCAAGCAGCACAGATAGCAGGAGAGTGAAGGAAAAGTGTTGTGAGCATTGGCTACACACTATCCAACCATTATTGACATTCAGATGCGAATTCGGTTGAAACCTGAGGGATAAAAATGGGAGCATTAATTACGTCATCACCGAATAGTTCAAGTTCGTTGTTTTCACTTGCAACATATCGTCCGCCTGCTCGCTCGCTTTTGCCATTTGGGAAAACGGGCGATCCACATTTCGCTCACAGTGTGGACATATGGTCACATGAGACACTCAACGCCATTGATTGTGCCAACGAGATACAACACTCAAAATGATAATCAACAAGAATGTCGACAACGTTTAAATTCAATTGGCAACTCCCAATCCCGAAAAAGCAATATCATGTGAATTCAATTGCTGCGTTTTGAATTTTAACTTGAACAAATGACCTAAAAAAAAATTATACATCGATTCAAATGACAAGACATTTACACAATTACCATTGCGATGAATAGACAAAGATATTGACTTGGAATTTCAGTCCAAATGCCATAAAACAAACTACAAATAAGTTTGAAAGCAAAATGCAAAAGATGAAGTGTCGTCGACAGTGTGAAAGTGGTTTCTGTGTTATTTTCAATTAAAAGCGAACTTTCAACTCTCTCGGCTCTTCTTATGCTCGTTCGTTCGCTCTCTCTCTCTCTCCATCTCTATATCGATGTAGATACGTATGTGTATCGGTTTTGCTGTTGAGACATTCATTCCTCCCGCTGTCATGCACATGTTGATAACAATAAACAACTTTAATTGAATGAGTCTCCGGTTTTATGGCAAACATTTGTTTCATTTTTTCATTCTCTTTTCCTCTCTGCTGATGCGCTATGTTCGTGCTATCGTAACGAAATCGTCATATCTAGTGTGCCAAGGAATGCTGTTGCGCGGAAATGCATCGCATCTCGATACAAAGTTATTAAACTTAGCGCAGAAATGTTGTTAAAATCGTTGCTTTTGCTCATTAGTAAAGTTAGACGAAAACTTTGTGTGTTTTAACTCAATTTATCAACCTTATTCCGTTGAAATCGAATTCAAAATGTAGCAACCGTACACTACACCACATCTTGACAACACAGATTGATAACACATTTTGATAAGCATTCTTTTGACAAATTATATTCCCATTACACAGCACTAACTGCAACCAATATAAAATATGGAATGGAAATTTGTCTCGTTTATCATGTATACGACGCATCAATCAGTGGATTTATTTAGCTCTTAGTAATTTATTTCTTTTTTTTCTACGTAATCAGCACTTCACTGAATACACAAACTAACAGCAAAATGATCAGCATTACGCTTATAATGCAATAAATATTTACCTTCATATAAAGGAGATTTGAATTGTTATCGCAAATGGCTTTGTTGTCTCCAACGGGTCATATTTGTGCTTGTCGCAATGCTGTTATCGCGTCATTCAGACGCTTCAACCTATTGTCTTGATCTGATTTTATAATGAGCAAATCTCATCACTGTATTTCGCATTGCAACAGTTATGAAACCAAGATTTCCGGTTACAGTATGTGAGTTGGCATGTGCGATGTCGGAAAATTTGGCCATTTCACGCACTCCGACGCATGAAACTGTTATTTTAAACTTCAATCAAACATCACATGTCATGACTTTCGGATTAACAAAATAAACCAACCAAGTCAATTCACATAAACATGCTAAACGAATTGAAAACGTTCTAAAAATATATCGATTTAGATCCGGGCGCTCGACTTCCAAACTAAGTCATGCTGTGCTGTCAGCAACTATTTTTCACAATTAATTCCATTTGGATGGAAATTACTGAACAAAAAACAAACTGCTAAAACGTCACACAGTAATTGTGGAAACGCCCAACACAAATTACAACGCTTGTTTATATCTCGTTGAACTTTGAACTCATTTTCGAGATAATGCCCTTAAATGATAAAATAAACAAGTAATTCGTCTAATTTGCTTACTCTGATTTAAATTCTAACCTTGGCACGTTTTTCTGCTTACTTTTTTTTTTCAGAATTAACACCAAATTATTCCGACAAAGAAAAAAAAGTAGTATTTTTCGAAGCAAGAGATAACACTGCGTTGTTTTTAAGCTGCAAACCATCATCGACGGCCGAAAAAATCAATATCAAATGGTGAGTCATTTTTTTCAAAACTTATTTTCTGCATTAGATGCACTAATTTCGGGTAAAAGGTAGCATTGGTTGGCTTATATGATGAATTGATTTTGGATTCAGAGTTAACTCACAACTTTTGTGATATATTTGTTTTGCAAATAGGGAGAAAAATGGCACAGATATCAGCGAAATACCCAGTTTGAAAGGTCGCTACAATATCAAGGAGAACAACCTGATAATTCCTGATACTACCGTTGATGACGATGGCAAATACACTTGCCGAAATACTAACAACGGTGAATCAGCCGATATCGAAGTTATCGGTGAGTAAAAAGTGATTCTCAAATAAAATATTGAATGGATGCAAGCGTATTGCCGTTGAAAATGGCCTGATAAATTAAATCCAATAAAAGAAACTAAAAGTGTGATTATTTTTGTTCATAACGTAGCCAACGTTTACTTGAAAAACATACCAGACAATTGGTCTGTAGTCGAAGGTGAAAAGCTTGAAATCCACTGCAAAGCATTCGGAACTAATCCAGAGATCACATGGTTAATCGGTGAGTTGAATCGGATTCCAATTTGGTTTTAAGTCGAGTTACTGTTGAAACTTTTGTTCAATATTTTCTCTATGCGTACACATGTCTAAATATGGGCTTATTTTTCTTCCGAATTGAAAACAGGCAATGATGCAAACTTCAACCGGTCGCATGTTACTCTTAAGGACGATGAAGATAATGTTAAAGATGCGATACTCATCATTAAACACGCTGTTCTCGAAGACCGAAACTGGTACAATTGCACTGCCAGAAATCAAGCCACCGGTTTCCAATACAAACCAGGTCACCAATATACAGAAGACAAGGAAGGAACTTATGTGAGAGTCAAAGGTAAAACATTCATTTCGTAGAAGTTATACGCAGAGATTGCATATTTGCTGCTGAGTAGGCCTGAGCTGAGCTAAATTTGCTGACTCAGGTGCCTGAAGCCTCAAATTTGACTTGGCAAATCTGGCTGGGAATATGAATTTTGTACTGTGAATGCGTTAAAATAACGCTACAGGCGCCTGAGTTAGCAAATTCAGCTCAGCTCAGACCTAATCAGCAGCAAATGTGCAATCTCTGGTTATACGAGTTGTCTTGTGATTGATTTGCGAATAAAATTAACAATTAAAATAAACACTCTGACGCATTCAGAGTTCAAATGAACAAATTAATGTTTAATGCCTCTTTCGTCTCGCTTTTAATAGGAAAATTAGCTGCCTTATGGCCATTCTTGGGCATCTGCGCCGAAGTATTCATCTTATGTGCCATTATCTTAGTCTACGAAAAACGGCGTAACAAGGAAGGCTTAGACGAAAGTGATACAGATCAAAGTCCTGAACAGTAAGTGTCGATTGAACATTTTTATTCTTCCATACAGATGTGCACTTGTCTGCCTTTTCACATGCTTTTCAAAAACATTTTTAAGTGTTTTGAACTAATTTTATTTCTTTTTATCCATTTTTTTTTCTCCTTCTTCACAGAGAAAAACTCAAAACCGGCAAATAACTTAAGTGAATCGTAAAAACACTTTTGATCTTATTCATGTTATGATTTAACGAATGATTTTTTGAGGCAGGAAACTTAACAGTTACAGTGGAAAACCAGAAGAGAAGATGAAGAACAATTAGTGAACGATACCAACAACCATAATTGGATGAGCCACCAGAATGAAAAAAAAAGAAGAAAGAAAATTAAGTAATACACGCATAAAACGATGGTCTAAACCGAATTTTTGTTTTCAAATAAATGTAGGAGAGAATTTAGAGAAAAAAAAAGAAATTACAGCCCATCAAAGTTGTTCACTTTTGAATCCTCGCTAACTCGACACACGAAGAAGAAATAAAACCAATTTGCTGAAAAGTGTTCTCTTTCTTTCTGATCAACAACAACAACAACAAATAAAACATGCTAGAATTAATTTGCGACATTTATTTTAAGTGAAAAAAAAAACAAACAAAAGTTTTTTTTTCGGCATGAACCACTTATTAACTAACATTATAAAACACACACACCAAAAATAAAGAAAAAAAACAACAGAATTTAAAGATACAAAACAACAACACTCAACATCGCCGCCATATTCAACAGTAACTAAATAAAGATGAGAATATAAAAAAAAACAACAAATTAACACTAGATTTAACAATTTTATTCGAAAATCGCACCAAATTTCAACAAATCTAAGTATTTATAGTGAAACGTAATTAAAGAAAAAAAAACATGATGCAAAAATACACAAAAAAGGGAGATTAATTATAAACAGATTTATATAGCAACAACTATATGATAGAAGACATGAAACCAATTGAAAGAAATAAACAACAAAAAAATGCAACTTATCCAAGTCAAACTAAACGTTAAAACCAACAACAATTCGAAACATTAAAATTTGAGCCACAAAATCTAAAAGAAATGAATATTTGTTTTCGGTAGTAATGTTTACCATTATTATAATGATGATGATTATGATTATTAAATTATATTAATAAAATTAAGTTTGAACAGTTGTATTTTATTGAAAATAAAAACCAACAAAAATAAAAACTTAAAAAAATCCACTAAAATGCCGTGCGTCGCTTTTTTATGTGTATATTTTTTATTATATTCAGATTGCTTCTTAAATCGCTATAAAACATTCCGAACGAATCTGTCGTTTGAAGTATTATATATACTGCTATGTCGTTATGTGTAAGTATTCAACATCCTACGTCACACCGAATTAATATGCTAATCATTTACAGTGTGATTCAAAATGTATGACTCACTGACACACCATTCGTCATACACACAATGGGCTTGACAAATCTGTTTGATCCGACTGGTCAAATTCTTTGAACGAAACGTAACACTTCATAGTATGTGTTGTTTACTAATTGAAATTGGCACGTTAAATTCAATTGGACTGTACAGTGTACATTGTTATTATCATTATTATTATTCTGATGTTCACAACACAAAACACTGGGCTAAAAAAAAGTCATAATCTCTCGTACTATGCGCAGCATTCAAAATTGAAATAAAATTTTATTTTAAATCTTAACCTTAAAGTAAATCATTCTACTATCTAAATTTGATAATTTTTCGAATTTTCCCAACAACGTCAGTATAATTTAAATAGAAAAAATACAAAAATAAAAATTACTATTGTTTTTTAAAAAGAATTCGTTAAACGATTCGAAAATTAATTCAAATTTGCGAGAAAAAAAAAGAAAAGTACCAACGACACATGGTGTTCCCAGACGGTCACCCATTCAAGTACTAACCATGCTCAATGCAGCTTAACTTCAGTGATCGGACGAGAACTGGTGCTTTTTACATGATATGGTCGTTGACGAATGTAAGCCGCTGTTATGCGTACACATGTCTCTGATTCCAACTAACCAAGATTATGATTTCGCAAACAGAAAGTTTATTCATAATACGAGAAAAGAATGGACACACGTATACTGCAAAAAGATTGTTGTTTGGACAAAAGTTTCTCCAGAGAATGTTTCATATGATGAAATTATTCATTTGGATCGTATTTATCGAATAAATTCATATTTCACCTCTTTGCGTCGACAATAGCCGTTAAGGCACATCGAGTCAACTCAAATTTGTTCAGAGATCGAGCTGTTTTGATCACATTGATATGAAAGCAGTATCCATTTGATGCGGACGGAAAGACAATTTGAGTCATTGTGATTAAGAATATAAAAAATGCTTTGTATTATTTTGAACAAGATCTCAGTGGTTATTTTCGATTGTTTTCAATTGTTGTTGTCAGAAGAATCCACTTTTTTACAACGATTGGTGCACAGCTTATTTTTTTATGAAGTGTTATCATTATGCTGCGTTTACTTTGGATGAAGTTAGACGAAATAACTGAAGAACTCAAGTTCTTTGGATTGTTATACTAAATGGTTAGATAATAAATAAGCCACATTGATTGGCAATGATACTTGTCATGATAATACCTAAATAAAAATCCAAATCAAAAATGTGCTAATTGAAAATACCGAACTTCACAACTGGAACATAAATTCGGTTTGCTTTATTCACTTTCATTGAGTGTTTTTTTATATTAGAAAAAATAGGTATTTTAGTTGTAATCTTATATAATCACACGTTGTTCAAAAATGATCATGACATCAGAAGACCATTAGTTCGAATGTATCGATCGATTCAACTCGTTTAATTTCGATCAGCTTTAAGTCGATTTCCGTTGTTTTCCACTTTGTTGCCAGGTAATTTGATTGAGGGATGTAAATCGTCACTTTGCTAACATACAACGTTTTGGTCAACAACTTTTCACGTTCACGGTTCATCGCAACTGGATCGATGGCTTGGTTTGGATTTTCGCCCAATTTAAGGATGACGCCGATCTTCTTCAATTTTGGCGACAGGTGTACAAACGGTAAAATGTCATCGATACCGGCCGCATTAAAATGCACCTCATTGAGATTTTCAAGGCTCTGCGCAAGTGCCGGTTTGTTTGCAATGTTTATGCAATTTCCGATTCTCATTGTTGAGAATTTTAGCACTTTTAAGTTTACCAGTGATGACAAATCGACCATTCCTCCAATTTTCATTACAGTAAATCTAACGAGGGACTTCAATGAGCTCAATCCGTCGACAAACGTTTGATTATCTCTGGTGTTAATATGTAATCGTTTGTATACGCCGTTGGCATGCAGCTTATTCAGGAAATCGGAGTCATTCTGTTGTAGCAAAGTCGTGGAAATGCACAAGTCGTCCAATTTGAGTTCCATCATTTCAGTTTCATTCGGCAAAAGCCAACTTAATTTCGTTGATAACGAACGAATAGTAGAGTTTTGCTGCAAAAACGATCGCAATTTGACAGCAGTTGCGCGCTTGCTAGCAAACCATGTGAAATGCTGCAGTTTCGGGTATTTTCGAGTGACCCATTCATAATCAAATTCACTGCATACAATTTGTAGGACTTTTACGTTCGTGAATTGCTTAAGAACACTTTCATAAAACGATTCATTTACTTTACAAAAAAACAAGACAATATCTTCGATTTGGTTTAAGAATTCCATGGGCATCATTTTGATTTGGTCCAAATTAACTCCAAGGAAATCGATTCTCTTGGCTGATTTGAATATATCCCAATCAATGTTGGTCAAATTTAGTTCATCAGTAGGGCCGCTGGCTATCAATGATAGGGTCCCGGCATATTCATGAAAACCAACATATTTGTTATGGCTGATATGATTTTTGGGAAATTGTTGCCGATAAAAGTGGCCGGTAACCCGTTGC
This sequence comes from Sitodiplosis mosellana, assembly GCF_009176505.1. Lineage (NCBI taxonomy): Eukaryota > Metazoa > Arthropoda > Insecta > Diptera > Cecidomyiidae > Sitodiplosis > Sitodiplosis mosellana. The sequence continues at coordinate 10,591,504 of NW_022595246.1, read as the reverse complement.
ATTCGTTTGCATGTTTGTCCAAAAGTGTGAAGATCTTTGATAGATAGATATTCAAACACCTTTTCAAAGCAATCGACGTTCAGTTTGAAGATTTGCGGTGGTTGTTCAGTGTCCATGGTTTGCTGTGGTTCGTTCATTTGTTCTGCCAGTTTTCCTTCGACATTTCGTGGATCCATTTTGGTTTGGTGTAGTTTTACGATGCAGGGAAAACGAATGATGTCGCACACACTAGTGTAGTCCTAGTTGAAATGACATCAAAAGTGAAATTCCAATTAGAATACTCGAAATTAATAAAATTGGAATTTTTTTCATAGTTTCCATTTCAAAATCAATCAATTTAAATGAAAATAATCCATACCAAGTTTTGCTCCGACAATGAAATGCTGACTCAGCGGCTCAAGATTGTGTCGAATGTTTGATGTTAGCTGTCTTGTTGCACAACATACAGAGCAGATTGATTCGTGTTAAATAACACGCAATATTTCGCAACTGAACGAAATATGCCAATAAACGAGCTGACTGCTAAATCTATCGGGTGTAGTTTTCGTATTTATCTCCTATGATTGATGTTTTTAACTTTGAATAATTAACGAAAAACAGAATTTTCTCAAAAATCCTCCGAACAGTTTGAATGATTAAAATATTGTACGATCATTGGTTGCAAACGAAATGTTCCACTATGCCTTCGTTAACCGTTGATTTTGACAGTTAGTTCGAAGTGCAACCGCAAATGACCGAATTGAAACGGTTAAAATCAAGACAGCCTCTATATATTGTCACGCCACATCATCGAACTGTTAAACAGTTTTCGTTTGATCGAAAGGGTTTAGCGGTAATTCTACCAAAAACAATCAAGACAAAAATGACAATGAAAAAAAATGGGCGAAAGAATTGATACCGTTTTTACCCTTTGTATTAATAAAAGAAGACGTCGAATATTCAAACATAGGAATTTATATTATGATGTTAGAGAACTTTTGATTTTTTCACATTCATTTGAAGTGATGAATTTACTTTGAAAAAAATATTGCAAATGACAAAAATCTTCGTCATTAAGAATTAGAAACATGTGTACGCATAACAGCGGTTTACATTCGTCAACGACCATATCATGTAAAAAGCACCAGTTCTCGTCCGATCACTGAAGTTAAGCTGCATTGAGCATGGTTAGTACTTGAATGGGTGACCGTCTGGGAACACCATGTGTCGTTGGCACTTTTCTTTTTTTCTTTCTTTTTTTTGTAGTTGAAATAAAATGTCATATTCAACCCTTGACAAAACATTAAAATCGATCTACTCTCATTCTTCATTCACATTTACCTTGATAAGACTTATTTTCTCCAAAATCTGCTCAAAAAGACATTCCTGTTGAATAGGAAGAAGAACTTATGAATCTCTTTTCCTCTATGAATGCTGAAAAAACGCGAATAAAATAAAATAAAAGCCAATGGTTTACATTTAACAATTTGTTCACTTTATTCGTTACACTTTTTCTATTTAAAATAAAGTTTGTTTTTTTCTTTCATTCTTTACACATAAAAGTTAATATTAGAGCATTTTTGGATTTCAAGTGGATTGCTCGCTTTACAAAAACACGAAATAGAAATCTACATTGCTCTTTTTTTCTCTCTATTCACGACATCGAATTTTATCCAGTTAAAATAAATTTTCATATAACAAATTTTTTTACGATTCAAAGATTGAATTCATTTTTCTCTGTCTACGATTAAATAAGAAGACAAGTTTTTTCTATTAGTGTGAAAATAATTCTTTTTTCATTATATTTTCATATATTTTTTTGAGTTGACCAGAAGATGTGGACGGCAATGTTATTCGTTCGTTCTCTAAACACTGTCATGAGTTGCAAGAGATACGTTTCTAAGTAAAATGTAAAATGAATGGAAAAGTCGATGATGACTCTCTCCTTCATTTTTTAAAATTTGTGGAATATTTTCTATCGGCAAAAATATTCATATTTCTTTTCTAACTTTAAAAAAGCATGGAATTCTACAAGATTCTTTATTAAACTTAACTACATGTTCGATTGTACTAAAAATGCATGCAAGATTTCTGTTTGTGGACATGGAATTATGTGTTTGTGTGTTTGTGTGTTTGTGATTTCAGTATAAAGAAGAATTACATTCAAGTTCGAGTAGCATACGTCTTGATTGGCTCAATGGTAAAAAAAAATCATACGAATCAAAGCAGATACATTTCCTATGTGAGCAATTGACGAGATTCATTCAAACACAAAGTTTTTACATCTGTGTTTTCTTTTTTGATCATTCGTTCATGCATAAAGCTAAATTTAGTTTTAAAACTTATTGTCGATGGTGTGTGTGTTTTTCGATTATAAAAATGTTATTCATTTATCGGAAGGGTCATTTATGGCCTAGCATTCGGTTGTCTCTTAAACCTAGTGAAAAATTCAATTGCTTTCGAATGTTTCTAGAGATTTGGATATGTATTTAATTTAAAGCATTTCTTTGCATTCGCAAAATGCACTTTTTGTCCAAGCTTGTGTTCTGATTATGTTTGAGGTTATTTTTGCTAGATGTACAGATAAATCAAACTCTAAAAAAAATCGGAATATGGTACATACTGCTAACAAAAGTAAGCACATTCAAACCAAAGAAATACTCATGGAATCTTCTAAGTGATGCAAAAAATGGACGAATTGAAATTACTAAGAAAGAAAATCAGATCATTCAAATAATAAAAAGAATTTGTTTGCAGAAAATGGACGGTTTTTAAATGTATACTTCATGCAATGAAAGAAAATCGATTGGTTTCTTTTGGATTTCCTGACTTGGGAGGATTGGTTCAGAGACTCGACTCGACTCGACTCTAATCAAATCAACTTATTGTTAACAACAGCCAACTGCTGTTGGGTCGAACCATACGAAAATGTCGTACTATTAGCACAAAACTCATTGAGATTATTAAGATTAGTGGCACTGGTGACTTGACAGCTGCATTGTAAATCGAACAGTATGGACACTGCGAACTACCGCACACTTCGCAAATATTCAGCAAATACGTTGGGATGTAATCGAATATCGTCTCGTTGAAACGCTCTGTGAAATGAGAAACGGTTATGGATTAGACACTCATTTCAATGGGATTCGAACAATTTTTCAATCAGTTCGGTTTTTACGGTGAAATATTTGAATGTTTTCTTTGCAAAATAGTCGGATTGGTCAAATTACCTGGCGCATAGTAATCGTACACTCTCAATGGCAAATAACGCGACATATTGGCGACTGGATACCATCTCTCGATTGTAAAGTTTACGCAAGTCTCTTCTTGGTCGAGCTGAAAATGATTGAACAAAATGGTCAACAATTGTGAATGAAAAAAAGGTATGAAAATGTTCAAAGTAAAAGTGATTGATTTTCACAGAGAGAAAATTGTCTTTTCCCTAGGACTGGTTTCACATGATTTAAACAAAAAAAAAGATTGAAGTGTTTGTTCTAACTTACATAGTCGAAATAGAAAAGAACTTTGTTGTTAAAGTAACGAGCCCGTTGAAGGTTTCTCACGCGTTTGCTCAAAATGTAAGCATCTAATTTCTGCTGTTGAATCCAGTAACCGGTTGGGATGGTCACATCCAAAACAGCCATTCCCGATCGAATTGATTCATTCAAATGGGTCCATCTGAAATGAGGCAAAAACGAATTAATATCTTTCACACTAAATATGTTGTACAATGTCAGGAGGAGAAGCTGTTATTTGTTTAGCAAATCGTAGAAATGCTATTTTTAACACCTTGCTTAGCGAGATTTATCAAATTTCATTCAAAGAAAAGCCAATTCAAACTACTGAATCTATTGAAGGTCAATATTTCTACTCTAATGAAGAAAGAAAACCATTTGGGCCCAAAAAATGACACCTAACCACCGAACCTAACGCCTAATTACCTTTGGCACGAAACGTATGAAATGTGAGACTGATTTCTGCCGTGGAAAAGCAAGCGTGGTTTCAAATCAAATGACTGCACTGGTGGTTTCGTTTGGTATTTCTCGATATCGACGTTGTATTGAACGTGCATTTGTAAAATGGCATAACCGGCACCTTTAGCTTGAACTTTAATCGTTCCCCATGCATTCGGAATCTATACAGACATAAAACAGAAACATCAATGATATAATCCGCGGAAATTTTCATTAAAAATAAATCAAAATCATTTTCATTGGCATCGGAATAGAGCAATTTCGATCGCATCACTTACATCGAGCGATTGGAGTTGAGCCAAATTATTGTCGTTAATGTTGAATGTGTGCGTTTTGCTGGTGGATGACGGTTCGACTGAAATAGCTAATGAAGATACGTCTCGAATGCGCGTACGAACGGTGTATTCGATGAGTGCTTTCATTGCGGCGCCGGTGTCCTGTGTTGATGCCCAACCGCCGTCCGTTAAACGTTGAGTGATGAGCCAGCGTACGATCGGTTCAACGAATAATTCACGGCGCGACACATAAGTTAGCAGAGCATAAGCAGTGGTTTCGATATTCAGCGAATCATATTCGTAGGGCAATCGAGGCAAAGAGAATGGTTTCTGATTTTCCCATTTGGTTGGTGGCGGTGGCAATTCTTCGCGGCCCCAGTACATGTATTCACCGATTGTACGAGCATGTTTTGCCAAAATGCTAAAGGCTTGTTCGGCCGTCGGTGTCTTGGCCAACATCAGCGCATATGCAACCAAAGCAACATCATACGGATCACCCGATTCATCGAGCAATTTCAAATTTCGATCCAACCATTGTATCGCTTTTTGCTGTGCTATCGCCACTCTTCCAGTCAAACTCTGTGAAAATGAAACAAACGCAGAAGAAGAAGAAAATTGAGAACACATAAATATAATTCTTGTTCAAGGTTACGAATATTGACGTAAACATGTAAAATAATTAGCTGCTAATGACACTTACGCCCGATAAATCTTTCACCGTAACAAGTGTGATGAGAACGTGTGCGGTGAGTGAAATGTTTCGATATTTAATGTGATCGTCTCTCAAATTTAGTGTGCTGTTCATTTTTCGATCGGGTGACCAGGTAACTTCGTAGAAAGCACCTTCAACGGTTTGATGCCGTAGCACATAGCGAATGGACTTTTGAATGACCAATGGATCGATATACAAGTAATTTTCCCATTCATAGAACGATGCTTCTTGGAACATTCGCGCACAATAGGCGGTCAACCAAACGGATGAGGATGATGAATTCCAATCCGAACGGAACAATGAGAATGAACCGTCTGGCATCATGAAACTCAATTGCCGCTGATATCCAATGTTCATGTGATGGAATGCATTCTTTTCGGTCGTACGATTACGTTGGTTAATCAAACGCATGTACATTACCGTATATAAATTGGCAGCAAAACTGAACATATTTTGTTCGGCCGAATCCATTGGCAAGTAGATTAAACTTGTTGCATTGACTGGCATTGTTGGGAAAATCGGTCCGACCACATCACCCACCACCGAAATGCGGGCACGATTCGAACCGAAAACATAGTAACGATCCACATCGTACGTGATGAGTGGGGTTTCAGTGACATTGACATGTAGGTAATGCAACACATACGCACGGTTACTCAAATCCAATAAATACGATTGATGACGATGCTGCGGAACACCATCCGGTTCAACGTGAATCATTCGCTTGATTGTGTCCGTTCCCAAGAGTGTTGCACCGTGAACGGTTACTTCTATGTCACCGAATCGTTGTGGAACAATTGGCAAGTAAACAATTGTACTGCCTTGAGCATCCAGATAAATGAAGAACTGTTGTTCGCCGAATGAGGTGACCGGATTGTATGAACGAACGATACCGTTTTCTTCGACGTGAACGAATTTATAATCGGGTGAACCATGCAAAACAACTGTTGCTTCAATGGCTGTGGTTTGATAATTGAACACGGTCACACGAATACCAACTTGTTCGCCTTGTCGACAATCTGTTGGCATTTCCACGTTGATGAAGAATGGCTGCACGCCTACATACTCAATGGCTTTGTTAATCATTCCGAAGCCCATCGTTGGACTGACACTAAACGTTGATACCATCCACAGAGCTGGAATTTCAGGCACATCCACCGAGAAAATGTAGCGTCCGTGTGGACCAATATTGATATCCTTCCATAGCCAAACGTTTTCATAATGCCGCTTTATACGGTTGAATCGATACTTTCTGAACTCTGCGACTGTTGTGAAATTGTTGTAATTACAATTTGACTCATCGGTTGCATCGTCACAGTCTATAAATCCATCACAACGCTAACAAAAATGGGAAGAAAAGTAAAGAAAATAATATAAAATAAATATGCAAGACATAAGAAACAGTGTGAGGGAGACAATTTAGAAAAAAACCTTATATATTCGATCATGATGAAAAAGATAAAATTAATGAATAATCGAAATTAAAATGAATTTGAATGAATAAAGCTCAGATTTTTAATATTTCAATTAACTTACTTTTTGAATGCTATAGCAACGGCCGCTCAAACACTCTGCATAGCCAAGGGTTGCATTACAGAATTCATGACGACGTGGAACAATGCCATCCGTGAAAATCACCAGACCAGCATATTCGAATGTGCGATTAGCATCGATACCAAACGAAGCCGATGGATAATAAACAAGTTCGTCTGGGTTACCCTCGTGTGAATACCATGTTTGTTTGTGTGTTCCATTGGTTTGTTCGTCGAATGTGCTCATTTTTGTAATGACATTGGCATAAGTAAGCTCATTGCCCGCTTGCATCGTGTAAAATGCATTGTCAATGCCCGAGAGACCAACATATGCACCCGGTTCACCAAATACGGCCACTTCAACTCGTTCTCCGGTACGTGCTTTGCGATTATTGATATAAACAGTGAAATTATTTCTGGAAATGCCATTAACGGGGAATGTCAAACTGTCACTAACAATTGTTCCATGCTGACCAATGTGCCAGACGACGAACGTTGAAACGGGTGCCATTTCAGCCGACAGAGTAATTGCCATTGTTCGAATGCCTTCTGTCATCTCCTCTTGACCAGACAACAAAATAATTCCCTTTGACATCAACACATAATTAAATGATTCTGCAAAGAAGTTCGTTTGCACATGAAGTATGATGTACTCGCCGACTTTAGCATTATGTGTACTGGTGTGGATTTTAATTTGATGATTCTGCGGTGAAAAGTGTGTAGCCAAAAGTAAATCAGCCGAAGCTCGTTCGCCTCGTCGATCAATGAAATTGGCCGTTAAATGCACTTGTTGAACATCAGTTAAAAACTCATGACTCTGACGATCATCAGCAATGTTCAAATCATTGCGTAGATCCAATTTCATTTCCCAAATGCCTGCCTTGTCGGACATTCTCAAATTGCGAAGCGGATAATCACGACGACCGCCCGATCGACTCTCCACAAAACCGGTAATTTCCATCGTCTCCGGGAAATATGGATCAAAGTACAATGGTGATCCGTCGTGGTATTGAGCAACCAAGTAAAGCATGTACGGCATTGTTGGCTTAAACACTTGTGGCGAACCGCCCAAAAAGTGTACACGAATCGATGAATTGTAAACACGAGCCATTGCATAACCTTGAATCACTTCATCATAGAATCGTTCGCCGACGGTGGCTGTGATAAGTACCTCAAATCCTTGCGTCGATGGCATCAGAGTTTGCAGTTCGGACATTGGATATCGGAATTCGTAAGTTCCGTTGAAATAACGCAAGTATGGCAAAGAGCTGTGATATTCTTTGGTCCAAGGATCATACATTTGTTGATTGTCGGGTTTTTTAATCCAGAATGGCCACTCTTCGTCAAAGTTGAAGTAACGTTCGACGGTGTATTGATCCTGGAATGAGTAACCGGATGGTGGTGGCTGTGCTGAATACGATTGGTCAAGTGGCGGTGGATTCTGTTGATTGATAGCTTGTTGTGGATCAAAATTTTGGCCATAGTTGAAATTAATATTCGGATTGTATAAATATTGTTCGTCGATATTGTAATCGGGTAAATTTCTCGGACCAGTGTTACCGACACGATACTTTTGATTGATAACCTTCGGATTGTGCCAACCAAGTGGTCGAACTGTTAATCTGAGCGTTAAATTTCCGTTGACCGGTGCCCCGCTCGTGAAATTAGCCATGATTTTTCCGTAAATAAATGGATCGGTGTTGAAGAAGAATGCGGGCATTGTAACGTTCACCTCGTATCTCGTTTGATAGTATTCTTCAACGCTGAATTTATGCTCTTCAACTTGACCTTGAGCAACCACACGAATCGTCCAATCGCCGTAAATTGGCTGATCGGACAGTTGATATTTCAAACTAACCGTGCCCAAATTTGATTGACGAGACAGCCAACGACGCAAAATGTGCTTATGCGGATCAATCATGTAAACATCGATTGCATTATCGAAACCACGCAGTGAAGTTGTGATTGGAATGGCACGGAAACGCACAGTTTCACCTTGCATATAAACGGGCTTGTCGGTTTGTACGAAAATCGTCATGGATCGTTGCGAGAAAGTCAATCGAGTCTCATTGATGAATGCAATTCCGCCCAAGGCTTGTGCATAGACACCTTCAATGCGAAGCTTATAATCGCCCGGCACACTCGTCGGTGGCACTCTCATCAGCATTGTTTCTGGTATGCCAATTTTAATCTCTTTCGTATCGCCGCTGATTTCGACGCCACTGCGTGAAATTGACGCTCGCACCGTGATTGGAATTTGCGATATGAGCACTTGCACCGATACTCGATATACTTGGCCGGGGCGAACCATTCGTGATGCGACGATAAAATATGTTGGTTCGTTGAATAGATTATTTGCAACCATTTCCAAGAAGCTGTTGGTTCGGTACGGCGTACGACCACGATTAAAATCTGTTGGGGGAGTGGCCGGTGTGACAGGCCTGCCAAATGTATCGAATGAATTCCGGTTGTTGCTATAGTAACGACTGTCATCATTGCTGTTCACGCCACTGCCAAAGTTATTGCGGTTTCCGAAAGGGTCCCGGTTTACATCGCCCGTGCCATAGTTTGGATTAGGGTTGAATGGATCTCGATTCGAATTGAACGGATCTTGATTCGATTTAAACGAATCGCGATTATAGTTTGGATTATTTGGATTATTCGCATCATTGCTGAATGGATCATAGTTTCTCGGTGTCGATGTTCGTCCATTGCCGAAAAAGTCATCGTTGTTACCGAAATAGTCGCGATTCTGATTGAATTGATTTCGATAGGCTTGATCGCCTTGTGGCGACGGCGTGGAAACATCAAATGGATTCTGTTGATTGTTTATATCATTGCTGAAGTCATTTTGAGCTGTGCTCCATCTAGTCAATACGATTACACACAGTGTAATACTGACGAAACGATTCGAGGACCATAACGGTAGCCTCATTGTGGTGTGGTGTTAAATTGTTTATTGTTCCAGCTAAATTCGATCCCTGCGGAATGAAATGAGAGAATAATATAGAAAAATAACGGTATAAGTAACACTCTCACAAAAAAAAAAAAAATGAAAACGCACTGAATTACACAAACAGCGAAAAATGAAAGAACAAATATCAATTTCCGGATCAATCGATAATTATTATTTTTAGAATTGAATTTTAAACAAAGAGGGAAAACAGAGGCAGTCAGGCAGACAGACATACACTCTCCACTTTCACACTTAACTGCACTCTGCTCAATCAACTGGATCTAATTAAAATAAACCGAATGCACAAGCTACTCTGTGTGTCTGTTCTTTTCTACTCCACGGCCTAATGCAATTGAAATTGAAATCGAATACTATGTGCTCGAAGCGAAGCCGAAAAAAGAATGTGTATACAAATACTTGAAACAGAAAAAAAAATGTGCGTATTGAATAACGCGCTGAGTCGGACATTTATTTATATCGTTTCGCTATGACAACAACCGATCGCATTGTTTTTCTTGGCTCTATTTTATTGGTTTATCGTTAATTTAAATTACAAACATAAAAATCTTTCGCTTTGCCGTCATCACTGCTGACGGACGAACGGATGTAAAAAGAGGCAAAGAATGCAGAACACTCGTCAGGCTATTAAAAATGGCAGTGTCCATGTGCAATGTGCAGCACGGTCATAATCGTAATCGCAGCCGTTTTTGGGAGTGTGCAATACTACAAAACGGAATAGACGGAGAAAAAAAAAGTACGAAAAACACAAAGCTGCACACAGAGCCCAAACAATAATAACAATGCACGGCGAAGAGATTGAGAGAGGGAAATGAAACAGAACAGACAAAATAAAAACTGTTACTCATAAAACACATGCTCATCCAGGCCTAATGCTCTGGAGTGGTAGAGATATAGATACAGGAACGAAGTCGCATATGTCACAATAAACAACTACAAATGCGACTAAAATGCGCACGTCTGCTGCCACTCGACACAATATCCAACCATTCATTCATCTAACTGTTCGTTCGTGTGTTATTTTCGGTAAGAACGGTGAGCGCACACACTCTCTCCTCAACACACAGACTCACAACGTAGCACGCACCGTAAAATGTATATGTATATATATATATGTAGGGAACACACAAATGGTAATTAGTGTTTAACATTTGAAATATGATCGGATTTTGGGGTGAGCAAAATAACCATATTTCATCGATTTGCTCGCTGCGAGCGCATCGAATAATCGCATTCTCCGTTCTGCGAAACAAAGCGCAAAATTTATTTTCATCAAATTCAAATTAAAGAATGCGCAGATGGATTCGTCGGTGATCGGTTCTAATTGTGTCTTGTGTTTTTATCACAACCCACGCCCAAATATAGTCTACTCTGATGATACATTCCACAGGTGAATCACAAACACGATACCATTAGCATTCTTAATTCCACACGCACACACAAATACACAAAACAAACTCCAATGAATTTTTACCGAGTTTTTTTGTTCCCAAATTGCACCAAGAAAAAAAAAAGAATTTAGCAAACTGATCGATTACGTTCGTTGCGAACGCATGAAAAATGAATTTACGCTGAAATCGATGAAAATCGAGCGGTCAACGCCCAACAAAATCGTTGTTTGTATAATTCACTATTCCACCGTGCATATACACTTGAGTAATCCGCGTACACACTCTCGACTGTCAGACGGACACAGAGAGAATAGTTTTTCAAAAGCGATTAACTTAAAATAGTGGCGTCTCAGTCACTCTCTCACCTGCGATCGATGGACGCTAATATGTGTGTGTGTGTCTGTGTCTTACAACTACACACGTTAATTGTATTATTGACAAGAGGTTTGTCTGAAATCACCCGAAAATAAGAAAAAACATCGGATTTTATGTTGTTGCCACCGCGGTCGTCGTCGTCTTCACAGCCGCCTTCGTTTTTTTTTTTTAATTTGTCGTCTTTTTTTCGAAATTTCTACACCAAACTTTTCAACTAAATATTTCAATTAATAAATTAAATAAAAAATTACACCGCAAATTCTTGGTTTAATTGAAATTTAATTACATCACTGTGTGTGCACTTAAGAAACACAAGTTGTAACAACGAATCTCTTTCGTTGTATGGTTAGAAATGCTATGAATGCAAGTCTCTCTCACACCATCGAACTGAGGAAAATAAATTATGGTTTTCGCTCTCTCGCGTCCGGAGCAACATTAACATAACAAAAATCGCATCGAACGTAGCTAAGGTACACTACAACACAGTACACACAACAACAACAACAACAACAACAAATCACACTATCTCACTCGAGCGTACACACGAATGCCGTGTGTATGTGCATGGCGAATACAGTCGAATTAACGAAACAATATGAAATTTATTAGTATTTTAAGGTTGGCGCTAACTGCTTTAGGCATTGTTGACATATTGACTGCTCTCACTTGAAAATCCATTTGTTATTTGACTTTAAAATTTTCAACACATTAGCATACAATCCGATCGGAATATCGGTTAGTTTCAATGAAAAATGAAACGAATGTACTTACCTTTTTTTTCCTGTGAATTCTTCCAACAAAATTGTTGCTTCAATTTTAAATGTCACCTTTCTTTTGTTCAATTTTAATTGGAAACTTCTATTTACACAAGACATTCGCGTATTATCGTGCACCTCATACCACTGAGCGGTTGGTTAATGTCACTTCATAATTGTCATCGATTTGAATGAAGGGTACATAATTCATGCAGCTGTCGTTTCGAGCAAACGACATTAGATGTCGTTGATTGCATTGTGGTGATTGGTGGACGCGACGCAATTGTCAATGTTTGTGTTGTGCTAGTCAAACGTACAATCGATATGCTCATCTAAGAGAATTTTTCTCTCTTTTATTTCATTTCGTTGCGTCTCTGAATACAATGTGAATAATGTACTGATTGTGATGAATAATTATTTGCACACCATCCATACAATTCATTCCAGTTGTGTGTTATTGTGTGGTGCGTTTTTGATTTGACGCTTATATTCGTGTAAAAATGTAAACTGAGTTTCACTTACTCATCAGCTTGACCTAGTGCATGCAAATTTGAATCTTTTTTTCTCTTCGTCATCTCAAAGATTGTTTTAATTCATATTTATTTGGTATGTGTTTTAACAAAATCGCCATTCAATTGACGCGACAGTGTTCTTTGAAGAAGAAGAAAAAAGAAGAAGTTCTGTGGTTCAAACATTCGGGTCAATTTGAGTGAACAAAGACTCTAATTGCCATTCACACAGTCTGTGTATGGATACAACGAGTGACATTTTAATTGGCAACACTCATTTGATTGATTTTTTTTTTCGTTCGTTCTGTATTTGGTGCAATGTCCTCTGTGCCATAGTTCACCGTTGAGCATAATATGCAATCGGTCGAAGGCTTTTTCATCCATCGCCAACACAAAGGATAAATAATATCGTATGATAATTTCCGTAAATGTATTGTGGAAAAAAATGCATGGAATTTGACATTTCAATGACAATTCCTACACAACAACATCTAAAATGTGAGCACACAAGAGAGAAACAGAGTATTGAAGTTTCCAGTTTTGTTATCTGGTTTTTGAGTGAATCAGAAACTATACGGTCAATACAAGTAGTAAATGCTTTTCGACTATTTTTGGCAAATATTTAAAGTTCAATCGTATGGAATTTTAGCGATTTTTACAAAGATATTGTTGATTTTCGATCGTAAGCGGATCGATTTAATGGAAAGTTGAGCCGAGTTTTGACAGAATGAACAAAGAACACGATTTACCATATAAAACACTGTCTGCAAAGCAATGAATTGTTTATTTTGTCGCCAGTTTGAAATTCGATTAGAATTCTGTGTGCAATTTGTGGTTGTAACCGCAGAAAAAATATATATCAATAATTCAAAGCGAATTAAAAATAATGGCAAGAAAAGTCCAAAACGTTTACATTTTTTATGGGCGTCGCAATTATTCACGATTCTTATCAAAGAACGATGATTGAATACCTAAAAACATGATTATGATGATGAATATGTTTTTGAGCAAAAAAAAAATCCATTAATCATAATGTGAATGCATTTTCGTTGCAGACTCGCAAATAACGACGAATTGAAAGTAATCTCTCCATGATCAAAACACAGCAATCATCAATAAAAAGTTTAAAAAGTAGCAAAAAAAAGAGAACAGAGACAAAGAAGCCAAAACAAAGGCCACGAACAAAAATGATAAACAAAGTGTGTGTATTAAATACAAACGCGTACAAACAGCTGTAAATAAAAGGAACGAACGATTATTCAATGGATGTTTTGGCCAAGTAAACAAAATTATTGATAGAAATCGACACAAGCAATAAAACAAACATATTCACGGTTATACCGTTCATGTGAATAGGAAGCGACAACTGTTTTCAAATTGCACCAATAACACGTTGGTGCGAAAGTGATAGAAAGAGCAGAACAGACGAAAGAAAAAAAAATATTGATTGCCAATACACCGACAATACCGAGAATCGCACACATCAAAGACTGAATTGGATCGGCGTTAATTGAGCGCACATGTATGCCTTTGCAAGTGCGCGATGGATGACAAACTAAGCATTAAATCTTCTGATTCGGTGACGACAAGCGGTGAATATGAAATTGTACCCGAAGAATTAGACACAACGCAATTGGGTACATCACCAACACTGAATATCGCAAACAACGGTAATTTTAACGATTTGGAGAAAAATTTGGACGAAGTCATTCATGAACTGGACAATACAACAGCAACAACCATGGCTGACATAGACACTACACTCACAGGACAATCGAACATTGAAACGGGTAAATGCCACGTAAATTAACTCATTAATTTTTATGGATCATTGTTGCAAAGCAACTGTAAATTGATTTTTATCGTTCCATTTGAAAAAGAAATTCGGTCTCATTTTCGATTATCGCACACCAAACAGAAGAAAAAAAAAAACAAATTCGTTCAATGCCATCATGTATTGAGTGCGAGCAAACTAACATACATTCGTTCATTTAATGCGAATAAGTCACGGTGTTAATATGTTTCAAGTGTTGACATAGAAACAAATGAGCCTTATTTTTTTTCGACAGATGAAAATAAATCAAACAAATCAGTGAAACGATCTGCTTGGTCAACAAACTGAAATGTATATTTTTAATCGCACAGTAAGAACCAAAAAAAAACAGTATAAGAAACAGTGGGAAAATAAAATCAAAACACAAGCGCATCTGTATATACAGTGATTGGCAATCAATGATTGCGGATGAACGACGAACCACACGCACTGAGCACACACACACACCATTGTTGAACCGAAAAAAAATATCCCAAATCAATTCAGTCGAACGGGATCTTTTGGACGGTGATTTTCAAATGACAGTCACACCACTCACCACTGAGTGTGCAGCAGGTGTAGAAATACCAACAACAAAACCTAATAGCATTGACATTACACTGCTTCGCTTCCTAAGATTCACTGCACTTCGACACGAACTACGATAACACAATTTTCTTTTGTTCTTGTACAACAACGACCAGAACTGTCGTGCATCACCAGTAAAATCAGTACAGTCTTTTAATTAAATTACCGATGACGTTGTTCATCGAATGAAGTCGTTCAAAAGTCATTGAAAGATATTGAAAATGTTTCTGCTGTTGTGTGCAAGTAAACACATGTTTCTATTCAGAAATTGTTTTGTGTAAATTTGAGTGGGTGACACCAAGAATTATTACTCATAACTATTTTTTCGTTTTGTTCGTTCTTTATCAATTTATGCACACACAGATACTCGACGCGCTGCTAATAAACTGGATGAAAGCAATACGAATAAAGTAATAGTTGGTGACCCGCTGTCGCTGGAGACAGGCCGACCTCAAGCAAATTCACCGGACGCAGCGGCGAATAAACAGAGCGACATGAATAAAGTCGGACAATCGGTGTTCTATGACTGCCTCGAGCTCAGTCCAACCGCTGAAAAACAGGATTTCATGAAGCCCGAACAAAGTGACACCGATGATGAAAGTAAGCCAACACCTTTTTTTTCATTCATTTTTAGTAGGAGTTTCTGTTTTATTATTATTGTGTTCTGTTCATCAATTTCGAACGGCAATCGATGGGTATCGTGATGAAAAATTCAATTTAATTTTAAATTATGCATTTATTTTACCTTCCAATCGAATTACTACGTCGAATCGAATTGAAACAAATGTTTTGTTTATTTTTTTGTCGCAGTGTCTGATATTGATCAAGATTGTACAGAGTTTGCTGGAGTTACGTATCTCGGTTCGGCCAAAATAAACGCTCCGAAATCGGAAAATGAAATTTTACGAAATATCAATGAAATGAACTCACATTCACAGTCAAATGGCATGAAAGTGTCAGTAAGCATTCCGTCTTGCTCTGAAGGATATGTTGTGTAAGTATTTGCTTCGTTTTGTGATGAAAAACAACTGTAAATGTACATTTGGTGTTTATCGCGTTTTATGTTGTTGTTGTTTTTTTTTAGGCTGCATGACAGCGATACGAAAGCCGTTATTTATCGATATGAAGTGAGTCGTATCATTTTCTATTTTCGTGGTCCTACTGGTAGCCCTGACCAAGCATGCTTTGCATTTACGTTCCAAACGGGAGAAGCAAATGAATTGAGCCCGTTATTCCATTGCCATATATTCCGATGCAATATTCCAGAGGCTGTTAATCAAGTTAGCAGTAAGTGTGTCCTTTCTATTTTCTCTTTTAAATGACAATTTCTACTTTCATTTGAATTATCGTGTGATAGAAAGAAAAATCAAATCAATTTTCCAATTGAAAAACATTTTGCAGGTTGTTTCTCGAAAGCATTTCAGCCGCCAATGTCGGCAAGCATGACAGTGAGCCTGGTGTCTGGTGTTGGTGATTTTAACAACGCAATGACTTCATCCATTTTATCGGATGTGTCTGGCAATCCAATCAATTCGGCTGGATATGAATTCATTGTTTCGCTACAAATTCGTGAGAAAATGGGCAAAACATCATACAGTGCTGTGCCACGAGATCGATCCGGTTTCAAACTGCGAGCCAACACAGACAAAGAGCTCACAATTACGGTGAACCAAACGCCACCATCGAATTTGCCAATGTTATACATCGAACGATGTTTTGGGGTTTTGTTGAATCCAGGCAAATTACTGCGTCAAGCTGACATGCAATTACTTGATATGGTCTCAATGGGCTACAACAAAACCGAGCATCAATTCAGTCAGAATCTAACGACAAGCAATCCAACGCCATATTCATCGTATATGATTCGATCCGAATGGAAGGCTAACGACAAAAACTTTGAGCAATTGAATGTTGAGTCGACCAAACTGAGTATAACAGTTGCCGTTGATTTAGTAATTCGTGGTATTCAAGAGCCGGTTCGTTTTGTTATCGAAACAGCGGTAATGATTCAATCACAGAACGAGATGCGTTTGATGGACGTATTTAGTAGCAAAAAATCGATGTCACAACGATTTTATTTGCAATTGAAAGACAGCGGTGATGGAGGTTGGGAGGTTAGCTCAATTGATCCATCGGATGAAATTGTCGAGCCAACCACTTCGACATACGCACAACCATCATCGATTCTAAAAAACTGGGGCTTCAAATTGGTACGATCAACTAGCACCATTTCCATTGAACAAGACGAAAGCCCGGGTGATTATAGTTCAGATGGTGATGAACCGCTACTTAGTGGCACCGGAGAAGTTCCACAGGATTGTCCACAAGATGTACTCGAAGAATGGTATCCGATCATGACACAAGATTGGGAAGGGAAACGACCAAAGAATCTACCGCATTTAGTTCGGATGGGCATTCCAGAGAAACTCCGCGATAAAATGTGGCAACGTTTGTCTGGTGTGGAGAACAATACTGATTTAATTGATGCATATCGTATGCTGTTAACAAAAGAAACCAACTGTGAAAATGTCATTCAGCGTGATATTAATCGAACCTTTCCAGCGAATAAATTTTTCAAGGAAATCGGCGGTTCTGGACAAGATGCTCTCTTTAAAGTTTCCAAAGCGTATGCTGTCTACGACAATGAAGTCGGATACTGTCAAGGTTTAACTTTTATTGCGGCCAGTTTATTGCTTCACGTAAGTGGAACTGAATTTGATTCATATTGAATTATTATTATGGGTTGGAATTCATGTTCTAATGAAAAAATCATTCCATTTTCATTGCCTTTAGATGCCAGAAGAAGAAGCTTTCTGCGTTTTAGTGCAACTAATGTACGAATATCGTTTGCGTGATTTATACAAAGATGGCTTTGAAATGCTTTACGTTCGTCTGTACCAATTAAATCGCTTAATGAAGGATCAATTGCCAAAGTTGCACGAGCATTTCGAGCAAAATGGAGTTGAAACGCACATGTTTGCTAGCCAATGGTTTTTAACGTTATTCACCGCGCGCTTCCCACTTTATTTAGTTTTTCACATTTTAGACGTTTTTTTCCTTGATGGAATGCAAATCCTCTTCCAGATTGCAGTGACACTGCTCAATGAATTCGAAAGTGAACTGCGTACACTGGATTTTGAGGGAATACTCAAGTATTTCCGGGTTACATTACCGAAACGTTGTCGTAGCACAAATTTGGCACGTAAACTTATGAAAAAGGCATGCGAACGCAAAGTTAAGAAACTAAAGCAATATGAAGAAGAATTTTTGGCACAAAAAGAATTGGCCGAAAAGAAAGAAGCTGCCATGAAAGAATATGAACTTCGATTCGAAGAAGAACGTAATAAGTATAAAACGGAAATTACAACGCTTCAAATCAAATTGAAGCAAGCAGAAGATAAGAATAAGCTTGAAGAAGAACGTAAGAAAACAATAATTGATGACTATAAACAGATTATTCAACGACAGGAACAGCAAATGACCAAGCTAAGTGATCTGTTGACAGCTTTGACTGTAGGTCTTATGCAAATTTTTGCGAAAACTGAACAAATATTTGGAATTGTTCGATTTTTCCATTGAATTAACGTGTTTGATTTTCAAATTTCCAGGAAAAGGCTGCAAAATGTACAACATGTTCAACGAACGATGTGGATCCGTCGTCTGAGCTGAGTAAAAAGAGTGAACAGTTGGGTGCAAAGCAACCGCTTAACAATTTGGGTCCACTGGATCCATTGGAGAATGCAAAGAAGCAAATTAAAGAGCTTGAACTGGGTTTGGCTCAAACAAAACTCGAACTAGTCGAATCTCAATGCTGCAACCAAGATTTAAACCATCAGATGAACACATTAATCGCCGAAATACAAAGCGCAAGTAATCGCAATAGTTGGCAACCATGGCTCGCAAAAACCATCAGTTCAATTCAGGAGAAAGTTGCATCATCGAAACGTGATACACCAACATTTCAATCATACACATCACAGTCGACACACTCATCAAATAATTCATTGGTTTGATCCGTTTTCTATTCGTATTCCATTCCGTTGTGTGTTAAATGCACCCGTAGCATTTGCATATTCCACCCTCCACTTTCTGTAGTTCCGCACCCATACTTGTTATCGTAGATCGATTCTAATCACCAACCGCACTCGGCACTAGCATGCTTTGAAATTACCGTACCTAAACGTAGAAACGTAGTTGTGTTTGTTCTCTTTTCTTAATCAACAAATGCAATACTAATCACACACACTCTTTCTCTCTGGTGCTATTTTCTTTCCGAATTGGCATGATTGCATCCAAAATACAGGAACAAAACCAGGTCTCACCAAGTTTACGTCCAAAAACTCTACCAAGTCCTTTATCTAGCACCGGCCGAATTAGCTTAGATTTTAGCAAATTGGATAGCCCCACATCAAATATCATGACTGGCAATACCAATCCGAAGTAATCAATCATACAGGATTTTGAGCTAATTACATTTAATGGCATTTACAAACAACTCGTATTTATAGTGGTAGAGATACAATTGCGAAAACAAAAGGCTATATGCAATCTATGTCTAAAGAAACAATGTTTTTATTTAAGATTTTCATATTGGAAATATATATGTATACTATATTATAAATATATACCGATGGAAACACCGCTAGCTGTTCTACTTTATTTAGAAGGGCAAAAGGTAATCATTTCAGCGATTATTGCGGAGCAAAGAAAAAACTTTGTCTTTGCTACATAATGACTACTATACGTCTAGCAACCATCTGATTGATACGACACAAAAAGGCAATCAAGCACGTTTCGGTAATCATTGCTGCCATTCGAATGCAGAAACACAGAGTGTTGAATCGGAATTTTCAGCAATCGGTCCATCCAACAATTCAAATGAATATCAATAAACTACTAGTTTGAACGATATGGGTTAGTTTCCTTCGATACAAACCAAGGATTAAATGAGAACACTTTTATAGATGATGTTCAGAGATAGATACAGTATTTCTCCTGTTGAAATGAACTCTCAGCCAATTTTACTTCCTTTAAAACTCAATTTTATTACTCTAATCAATCATTTCGAAATACAGAAAGATTCTGTTGCACAACAATTAATACCAATAAGTTTTGGCTGGCACTCGGTCTTCATTGATGCCCATCTCATCCATAATTTCCATTTCAAATGTTTTCAACTTTGGATAAAAAGTGATTTTCTCCACGTCTTCGGCTAATGTATCCTTTTCACGTTCGTAATATTTTGATTTAGTTTTGTAATCATAAGTTTCTTCATTTGAGGCTGGAATTGGAATTTCACGTCCCGAACGCAAAGAAACGCGAATTCTTGCACCATCTTCCGAATAGCGCCACTCAAATTCTGTTGCTTGAAGATCAGCTGGGTCCACCAATTTTATTTCCGTTGTTACCTAAGCAAACAGAGATGAATGATTTGCAATAAGTGATTGGTCAATTTTTGAACATGAGAAATGTGCTTAACTCAATACCATAGATTAAAACCTAATTCTCAAGTTAATTTCAACAGTTCAATTCATTTTGCTTACCAATAACGGTCTCTCTTCTCTCATAACAATGCCGGGGAAAGTTTTCGTTTTGCCATAAGTGATATATTTCCAATTTAATCCTTCAACAAACACCCAATTTCGCTCTTCGATGATTTGATTGATAATTCCTTGTTTGCCTTTGTCCGGACCAGTCATTATCTCTACACGATCGCCACGGAACCAACTCCATGTTTCTGAAGAAAGTTCCAATTTTCATGTGTTAATATAAAGTAAACATCGTTCAAACAGAGAACGTTTTCCATTGAAATGGATTCATTTGACTTGTTCAACTAATCGAAATATAAATAACACTTTAATAAAAAAAAAACAACTGTCTTCTCTTACCGATTGGTTCAACAAACACTTTCTTAGCCTGTTTGCCTGGTGCGTTATCAAACCAAAATTGTTGCGTCCACGGTCGGGCGGTAGTGAATATGAATCTTTGCTTTTCGATAGTTCTGGGTAAGTAGCGTGGATTGCCTCTTGGTGTTTGCCACTCAATCTATATCACAAACATTTTATCTGAATTAAAGTCACTGTTTCTACACCCAATTGGGTGAACATATATCAAATACCTGTCTCATGGCTCGTCGAATGTATGATTTTGGTAAGTTTGAATATTTTTCGGTCATCTCACCGACAGCACCGATTTGTTTGTCCCATCGTGCTTTCAACAGAGTTTGTGTGAGCCGCATTCTGACAAAATCTTTATTTTATTTCAATAATTCGGTTCACGAAATGTGAAGAAAGAAAACTACACAACATGTATGAAAAAGTATTTGTCAAAAGATTTGTCTGTTTTTAGAACATAACCTCAACGGTTCGGTGTAAAATTGTGTTGGTATGCATGTATATGAGATAGCGCGTAATATTGACAGCTGTCAAATTCAAAATACACACTGTTTATAATTTGTTTTTGCAAGCGGTCATCTCACAATACGTTCCATTGTTTGCATATATCGATCACAGCCAAAATGAACCGAAGAGATACCAATACCGATGACGAATCGGTCCTGGCGGGATTGGAACGATTAAAAATTGATGATTCACACGTGAACAAGATGAGCCGCAGACGTTCGAATCGAATTCAAGAGCGTGAGGAACGCCGAAAGACGCTTGAAATCAATTTTGATTGGTTCAACAACAATTTGCCGGTGAAGAGTAGCCCCGTGAAAAAGCCAACAAAATCGGAAAATGAATTCGAGCTAGAATTCGACAACGTTCACTATCAACGAGCAATCATGCAGTTCACATATATCAAGAACAACGAGCATTTGGCACGGCACAAGAAGAAAAGCAGTGATGACATTGGCATTGGTTGCGATTGCATTCTGAAACCTGAACAAGTGGCACGTGGCGAAAAGGGTTGTGGCAGTGATTGTTTGAATCGTGTAATGTCCATTGAATGTGACCAGGACTGTCCACTTGGGCCAATGTGCAGCAATCAACGCTTTCAAAAGTACGAAAATGCACGATGCGCTGTGTTCATCACCGAAATGAAAGGATACGGACTGTTTGCATCGACGCACATTCCAAAAAACAAATTCATCATGGAATTTGTTGGCGAGGTGGTTGCCATGAGTGAGTTCAAACGACGGAGCAAAGAATATGAGAAGAAAAAACTTCGTCATTGCTACGTAATGACTTCATCGGGTAATCATCTGATTGATGCGACACAGAAAGGCAATCTCACACGGTTCGTTAATCATTCGTGCGATCCAAATGCTGAAACTCAAAAGTGGACGGTCAACGGAGAGTGCCGAATTGGTATTTTCAGCAAACGGCCCATCCAGCAATTCGAAGAAATTTCAATAAACTACCAGTTTGAACGGTTCGGGTAAGTTTCCTTTGTCAATTTAGCGCGTATCAGTTGTTTTTATTTCATTTCTTGCTCCTTCTTCTTCATTGTTGTCGTTTTGGTTTGGCTTCATTTTGACATTATTAGTTTATTGAAAAGAAGCTAAATCGACAAGTATTTGAATAATCTATCGAATCGATTTCAAATTCAATCATTTCCTTCATAATAATCGAACAATAACTCATACTGTCCCATTTTTATTTTTGCAGAAAGGATGCCCAAGCGTGCTACTGCGAATCTGCAAACTGCAGTGGATACATTGGTTCCAAGTAGAACATTCCTGACTTTGCCAAAAAAAAACCATGCATTTGCATGTGTTACAGACGAAAAGCTTAGATTTTATAAGTGACAAATATTCATATTATTATATATCAAACAGTATTATTTTTGTTCTCGTATTCGAATATTCATTTATTTCATAAATATCCACAATATTTTTCATATATATTCATTTTTATATCTCGTAGAAAATAATTTTCAAAGTAAAATGCTATTTTGTATGCGCAAAGAAAAAAAAATTGTTGCAATAAAAAATAATGTACAATTCTTTAAAAAAAAAAAAACGTTCATTAAAATTTGTGCAGCAATTGTGTTGTAGTTTATTCGATGTCTAACCTTGTATCGGTTGCATCATTTGTTCGCTGTTGTTTCCAGGTGCGTTGAATGTCACAGAGTCGGTCGTATGCGCGTTGCGATATGTTAAGGCTCGGCATTACGGCTTCCAAACCTTCTTCTTTGATGAAACTTAAGCCACATAAACTGAAGTAAGTATGGAATGGATCCGGTGACGATCCTGGCCACTTGGAAAAACCGCCGGTAATTACATCTTGAGTTTCGAGCAAGTATCTGCAAGAAAAGAGGGAATTCGATTAAAATGAGAGAAGTAGATTGTTTGAATGATGCCAAGCGTTCGATTTTCAATACAAAATGTTGGAATTTTCAAACACTTGGCAAAAAATGGGTTAATCATTAAAATGAAATAGACGAAGTGGGTCAAAAATCAGTGTGAAATTGTGTAAAAAGGTTATGTTTAACATTGGTCATCCTTACTCTCGATTACTACTGAAGTTGGTGAATTGAAATGCGCCCAAGATTTTCAGTGTTGCTCCTATCCAAAACGAATAGCAAGCATCGCTTGGTTTGTTCGGTCTTCCATTAAAACCACTTTCCTGCTTGAAAAAGAAGAATCGATGTCGTTAAAAAGTTATGTGTGTCATTCGTGACGGTTGAAAATGCACTTAGAGGTGCACATATAAGCGAATAATCCGAATACAATCTAGTGTCAAATTACCTGTCGAAAAACAAGCCATCGAATGAGTTTGTCCCTCGTCGATTCAGATAACACATCCATTTG
The DNA here is from genome assembly GCF_009176505.1 of Sitodiplosis mosellana. Taxonomy (NCBI): domain Eukaryota; kingdom Metazoa; phylum Arthropoda; class Insecta; order Diptera; family Cecidomyiidae; genus Sitodiplosis; species Sitodiplosis mosellana. Next base: position 10,567,872 of record NW_022595246.1, on the reverse strand, counting down.
GCCGCTCAAGTGAAGAGCCGCAATCGCGCAAAAAGTGGTTCCGCCATGAGATTCCATCTCATAATGTTGACTTATGCCGCTATCGTATCTCTGTAATCAAAACATAATTCCGTTTTACAACCATGGGAAAAAAGTAATAATGCAAAGTAGAAAAAAAAACAATCACGTACAATACTATTTTTAATGTAATTTGCCATCAATTGTTTATTTACGGAGCCCCAATCGTCAAGCATATAGCAAATGGCGGCTGCGCAATAAACGAAACGCATATCATGTTCGTTGCCCTCAATTGACGCACTAAAGCTGCCGTCTGTTCTTTGAACAGCTGCAACACCATCGACAATCGCCTTACGATTCAGTCGGCTCAAATCATCGCCGAGTGTCACTAGCATCGAAATACCCGTATAAGACATCGCCAAATGGCCCCATTTGTACTTTTCGCTTCCGCATGTGCTCGCATCCGCATCTTTAATATTAAGTGTTGATGAGCCCTGGAAACCGCTACAATTTGGTGAATCATTCGAGATAATTTGAAAGCGATAAATCCAGTCGCATATCTCACGCCGTCGATTCTCCGATAACACATCCAATGAGTTCAGCACATCCAAACCGCATATGGCAAAGAATGCCAATGTGACTCTATATAAAGAGATGAATTATCTAAATTACATTGCGGCTTAAGATACGATTTTATTATCTCTCACATTCTCTCGATTGTAAATACGAGAAAATTAAATTGGCCAATAATTGATTTGTTTACCTTGTTGAATCGTGCGATGCCAGACGTGGTGGTAAAACATCCAAACAACGTTGAAAATATTTGGTATGCCGTTTTTTATTCACAATATTATGAACATTATTCATATTGGCATGGTAATTGTTGGTCATATCGCTGGTGTTCGTACTACATGCATCAGTTGACATCGTCAGCACTCTGATCCATTCAATTAATTTATACATATATTAATGAATCAATGGAAAACAATGTGGAATTTCTTTTGTTCGTGTTCGTGTTCGTGTGTGTGTGTGTTTTTGGTTTTGATTTTTATATCCAAAAACAAAAATGAGTCACAATGAATGAATGATGTTTGATGGTTCCATGGAATTAATACACACAAAAAAGCACACACAAAATGAGGAATTCGTTTGAAATACCAGCGAAGACGGAAATCCTTGAATAGATTTTATTCTTTCTCTTTCTCTTCCCGATCGATTATTTAATGATGAATTATGCGAACAATGCAAATGTATTTACAACAACACTGTGCATGCACTGCGATGACACACACACACACTTTTCGACGGAATTTGCAATGAATTTTTTCGACTTTACACACCAGAAGTGTTGGTCCATCGAATCAAAACTGACTTACTTGGGCACATTGTTTCGCATTTTAAATGTGTGTATCAGTTAATAACGGTGCTAATTTTATTGGATGGAGAATACAGAAGAAACAAAAAAAAAAACAAATAAACAAATAAAAGCAAGTCTGTTGTTTTTTCTCTCTCAAACAACAGAAATGTAAAAGAAACGAGCGATATTTTGCTGCTAAACAAATATTCGCAGACACACACTGGTTTTATTGACAGGAAAGTTTGGTGATATGGGTAGAAGAGCGCAAAGTAAAACGATGACACATGCTGTATGAGTGCGAGCGAGACAACGGCATGAGTGTATGCAATCTTGGAATATCAACTTTCCAACTGTCATGTGTACGTGCAAAACATTGAACGCACTCACTGGCATTTGAGGTAAAGAACCTTACTTTCATCGTTTTCTTTCTTTTGGCATAACCGTTCTTCGGTGCTCATGTTGCGGTCTTTCTCACAACATTCAATTCGCCTTTTACGTCAATTGAACAAAGTAAATGCGTTGTTTCTGCTCCATCTAAGTCTTCTTCGATTTGATCCGCTTATCGGTGAATAATTATTGCACGTTTTGTGTGAATCATTCGATATATCTTAGTCGCTCGTTGAATGACCTTCACGTTACTTTGTACGTATGTGAAATCAGATGTTGACCACAAAATCGTCACAAACTTTGAGAAAATCTCAACGAATAATTCAATTTTTAAAGGGAATGTGCGCGTTGTTTCTACATGAACCGGTTTTGTATCAATAAAAGTGAGATTGATAACGCATCAGCCGGTCTTTGATTTGTAATAGATGAAGAAGAAGAAGATTGAAAGTATTTGTACTTTGATTTTGCCTTGCATAGGTTTTTAACCGTCGCGCGGCAAACAATTGCCATACAAAAAGAAAATATATTCACGAGTCTCTTAAGGAATAGAATAAGAAAAAAAAGAACGAATGACTTCAATCAGAAATGACGTAAGTTTGCTCTTAATTTATGGACAAAGAGCAAAATGTTAATCGTCACCGCCGCCGCTGCCGACGACCGATGCCGGATTCCGAAATCGAATTTCAAGACACATTGCACCGATGTGACGAACGGTAAAAATGTATGTCAATGTTTTCATATGATTGCCTTTGTATGTTTCACCGTTTGAGAACAGCATTTAGACGGGGCATGGCGGCAATTATGCTGGTCGTTGTCGTAGTCGTTGTTGTTGTTGTTGCTGTCGTCACACCAGCACACAATCGCAATTGCGTAGCCAAACATCAACGGTTTGTGGTGAGGTGAAGAGCTTCGAACCGAACACGCTTAACACGAACATTAACATAAATAAAACGGCAGAAGAAAGAGTAGCTCTCAACGAAAAATGCGTGTGTATGGTTGAGCTTTGAGATATTTTTCCTGTTTATTGGATTGATGTGCATGTGTGTGTATGCAATGTGAATTGTTTTCATGTTCGGTGAGATCGTATCGAGAGACGGTAGCGAGAGAGCTGAATAGATTTGCTTAAGTTTTTTTCTTTCCTCTTCTTTTTCTGTTCGTTCATTTCGCTGTGTTCATTTGTGTGGGGCTCGTGTGTTTCATCTTTTGATCGTTTTATTTTTCTCTACTTCTTTTCATGTTAAAATACGAAACACAAAAATTGCTTGTCTTTTATGTGACCACTAACACGTTTGGTTCCACAGTCTCAACGATTGCCTCGACGATCGCGCACAGGTACGGCTGTTGTGTTGTGATTCACACACGGCACAAAATATCGAAAGTCTTTTTCTTTTGTAATCATTTTTTTCCTTCTGTACATACAACTATTTAACATGTCGTCGATTAAAAACATTTTAGTTGCCGTTTTGATGTGAAAAACAACATTATTTCCATGCAAAATTAATTTTCGTATACAATCGCCGTTGTTTTTTTATATACTCGAAATGAAAGAAGACAACGACTGATGCTAAACGGATGTTGTGTGTGTGTTTTTTGTTGTTGTATGAATTCTTGTTCGCCTACTTAAGCCAAAGTTGTTTACTTGAATGTTTCAAGCATCCGTGATTTTGTTTTTTCTATCCACATGAAAAAAAAAATCAATTCATTTTCATTTTCAACAAGATATGTTTGTGCGATGTGTCTACATAATTGCGAAGAAAACGAAAAAGAAAAAATGTTGTGCTAACATTTAAAAAAAAAAGTGTTGAAATTAAAAATTGTTCAGTCTAAGACCAATGGTCTTTCATACGGCCGCAAACGATATGAATTGTATTGTTTTGCTAAAAAAAAATCGTGTGTTTTTCTCTATTATTTCTTGCAGCCCTGATGTCATTCATAATTGCAACGACATCGTCGATTTTTGTTCGAAACGCGCTGAAGTAAATGCTGATTGATGTCGTATGCGTGTACCAGCGAAGAAATGCTACTATTCGCCGATGTAACCAAACATTCAATAAATCTATCGTCTTGTGCTGTGAAGGTGCTTTTGATCGTGCTACCGCTGATTTATTTTGTATTTGGTGGTAAAAATCAACATTGGATGTTATTTTTATTTTATTTTTTCTTTCTCTCTCTCTCTCTCTCTCTCTCTCTCTCGTTCATCATCATTATCATCGTTTGTTTGAATTAATTATGTTTTTATGAGCATGGTTTTGAATCGAACATTTTTTTTCGGATTATTATTTAAATATTTGTAAATATGAGCGTCGACCTTTCGAAAAATGCGAGCGAACGCGAAAAAAACCAGAATCTGTCTAAAAATACGGCGGCGAAAAAGTCAGAAAACCATAATAATAATAATGAAAGCAATAAATTAAATTGCTCCAACAAAATCATTAAAATAATTAAAGAAACAAGAGACTTGAGCTGCCAAAACAGGTGACTGGAAGAGAGACTAAAATATATAGTGCGACATTGAAATTAACGAATAAACTTAATATAGATAGATACACAATGGAATGTGTTCGCACGTTTTCTCTCGCTTAGCTGGTTCGTTTAGCTTCACCATTTTTAGTTTGTGCACGAAAACCGAAAAAAATTTGCGAACAAAAACGGTACTTTGGATTTAATTGCTAGTTCAAACATTCGACTCGAAATATTTGCGGTCATGCTCAAACAACAACGCGTTTATTTCTAGACACACACGAATACAAAAACACAGATTTTCGGCGGGCAGTGCACAAGCAATAGTCGAAGGGAAAAAAAATCACCTGCTAAACAGAAAAAGAGAAATGAATCAACACAAATAAATTAACCGTAGAAAAATCAGTGAACGTTTCTGTTGTTTTTTGTTGTTGTTGCTGCTGCTGAACGTTACAAATTATCGCAAAATGTCGAATGATTTTCGATGTAATAATTCATTCCGGCTGAGTCGTGTGTGTTTTTTTGCTTCTGCGGTCATTTTCAATTATCTTTGTCGGGGCGAATAATTTATTGTTGTTTTGGAAAAAGCGTGTGCGTATGCGTAGATCGTTTACAACTGAATCATTTTGGCGCGAAATCTTTTATTATAATAATTTAGAATGATTTAAATGCATTTCAATTAACTCGACCGATTTATATTGAAGTCTTTTAGTTTTTCGATTAAATTCATATTAATAAATTAAGAAGGAAAATGAATTGAGTTCGATTGAATGAAGTAACAAAAAAAAAGAACTATGAGTAAATGAGATCGTCAATGAGCACTGCATTTTATGCTCTCGATTGAGGTCAGAAAGTATTTATATATTTTTTACGCGCAATGTTATTTTGCATCTCTCGATCATTATAAATATTTTGTGCGAAAATTGCTTTGTCTTTGATCAAAAATCCCGTCACTAAAACATATTTTCATTGATTCATGCGGCGCATTTTATCACAATTATTACGCAAAAATCCACTTAAAAACACTGTGTAACATTGTAAACATTGTTTTTCTCTTTCTATTTCGCTCGTTCAGATGAAATTCTAAGTCAAACGGAGAAGCAGCGTTACGATGGATGGTTTAATAACTTGGCACATCCTGAATGGGGCGCAGTCGGTAAGTAGTCACACAATTTACATCGATTGAGTGGATTAAATGCGTTTTTTTTTATCACGATTCGGTTTTTGTTGCTGTTCAAATCGCGAGATATTTGTTTAATTGGAAATTGTTCACAAGGACATAGACTCATAGCTCAGCAGCGTGGAATGTATCCGAGACTTGATTTAATGACCACGAATTGAAAACACGTCATTTTCAATTTTTGTTACTTGTCGATCTCGAGTTCAACTGTCACGATTTTCTCTGTCACTATCTGCAAATGCGTGAAGCCGCCCGTTTGTTCTTTTTTTGCTCTGTACTACGTTGCACATTCTTGCATTAAGCAAATTGTTGCCATTTGAATGTTTGTTTGTCTCCGTCGCAAATCAATTCAATAGATCTATCATGCATGTCATGCTTGAATTTGATGCTTAGTTCACGCACTACGTATGCTCAATCGCTCACTCATTTGCCTCATTAAATGTTCTCTGTGTGTCGTTTGTGAGTGGAGAGTGCAAAATAAAAAAAAAATCTTGATCTTAATTAATTGCCTCATTTAACGAGTGGTGGTTTTGCAAGTTATTCGACTCCATTTTCGGATTGAAACTGATTGAGTGTTTAGTAAATGCTTTTGCTTTTATGGCGCACGAATTTAGACTGGTAAAGTTCACAGCAACAGGTATAGACGTTGAAAAATTGAACTTTTTCCACTTCGTGTTATTTTTTTCTTCTGTGTCTCTCATATCATTTATGGGCTTTTGTTTTGCATCTTTTATATCGCACGAAGTCACAGGGAGTGGAAAAAAAAACATCAATTCATTTTAATTAGTAAAATTACAATCAAACCCTAATTAATTTAATGAGTTTTACCATTTACAGACAGTCACCTGGTGCGCAAGGCACCCGCCTCATATTCGGACGGTGTGTACATGATGAATGGGAACGATCGACCGTCGCCACGGCGTCTCAGTCAATTGTTTATGCGCGGCTCCGATGGATTGGCATCAAAAATCAATCGAACGGCACTATTTGCATTTTTTGGGCAAGTTGTGACCAATGAAATTGTTATGGCATCCGAATCGGGTTGTCCGATCGAAGTGTTCAAGATTGACATCGAACAATGTGATGATGCCTATGATGCTGAGTGCAAGGGTGACAAGTACATTCCATTTCATCGTGCTGCCTACGATCGAGAGACTGGCCAAAGTCCGAATCAACCACGTGAACAAATCAATCAGGTGACTTCGTGGATTGATGGCAGTTTTGTGTACAGCACCTCAGAGACCTGGTTGAATGCAATGCGCTCTTTTGTCAACGGAACATTGCTCACTGAAAAAGGCGGTACCATGCCCGTACGGAATACAATGCGAGTACCTCTGTTCAATAATCCCATCCCACATCAAATGCGAATGAATGATGCCCAACAATTATTTTGTAAGATTTCAATTTTAAATAACTTTTGAATTAGTTGAAGGTATAACACAGTTCATGTCGACTTTGATTGAAGTATAGGAGAGTTAGACAGAGAAAAAATAAGTTGAGTTATAAATAATGCTATACGTATCTATTTTTAGTGCTTGGCGACCCGAGGACAAATCAAAATCCGGCTTTGCTATCATTTGCAATAGTGTTTTTACGATGGCACAACGTAATCGCCCATCGAATCAAAAACCAACACCCATCGTGGAGTGATGAAGATGTGTTCCAACGTGCACGACGCATTGTGGTTGCCTCGCTACAAAACATTCTGCTGTACGAATATTTGCCTGCATTGCTGGAAACAAAAGTGTCACCATACAAAGGATACAATCCAGATATGCATCCAGGCATTAGCCACATGTTTCAAGCGGCCGCATTTCGATTTGGCCATACGCTGATTCCACCCGGTATTTATATGCGAGATGCTCAGTGCAACTATCATGTCACTTCGGCCGGCTATCCGGCACTACGGCTCTGTTCAACGTGGTGGAATTCAAATGTGAGTAACACGAACGTTTGTTGCGTTTTAGTCGAATAACAGTTTATTTGTTAAATTCAATATAAATATGGATGTAGTGTCGGTTCGTTCCCGTTTTTATTCACATTTTTTTTTCTTAATTATTCACAATCGAATCACGAAGGTTTAAGAAACAAACGCATACAAACGGATGATTTTGATTTTGTTTGCAATCAAATTTCAATAATGAATTCTTTTCTCATTGAAAATGTTTAATTTTCCACAGGATGTGCTCTCTGAAGTGAAAGTCGAAGACATTTTGATGGGTGTAAGTTCGCAAATTTGTGAACGAGAAGATTCTCTGCTCTGTTCCGATGTTCGAGATAAATTGTTTGGGCCGATGGAGTTTTCGCGTCGCGATCTGGGTTCATTGAACATAATGCGTGGACGAGACAATGGATTACCTGATTACAATTCGGCTCGTACGTCCTTTGGCTTACCACAAAAAACCAGTTGGCATGACATTGCACCGGATTTATTTGATAAAAATCCTGGTTTGGAGCAATCATTGTCGGCTGCCTATGACAATCGGCTGGATAACATAGATGCGTATGTTGGCGGTATGTTGGAATCCGACGGGAAACCAGGTGAACTCTTTCAAGCTGTTATCATGGATCAGTTTGTACGATTGCGTGACGCTGATCGATTTTGGTTTGAAAATGAACACAACGGGTGAGTGAGATTTTGTGTAAACGATTTTTGGGATTTGATTTAAAATGAATTTTGGTTCATTTTTTTTGAGAAATTGATTCAATTCAAGATTCGTATTATTTTCAAATTTTAATTTCTGTTTTAAACAAAAAGAAATTCCTTTTTTCACTCAAAAGCCATTGTTTTTGCTTGCTGATCGAAACAGTTTTCTTTCATTGTTCCAGAATTTTCACAAAAGAAGAAATCGCTGAGCTGCGAAAGGTCACACTTTGGGACATCATTGTCAACAGTACATCGATTCACCCGGGCGAAATCCAAAAGGATGTGTTCATGTTCAGAGAGAATGACCCATGCCCGCAGCCATTCCAATTGAATACCTCATCACTCGAGCCGTGCAATAATCTAGGAGCGCACGACTATTTCTCTGGATCCGAACTCGGCTTCACATATTCGTGTGTATTCTTGGCTTTTGTTCCTATTCTTGGCATTTTGGCTGCTTATTCAGTCGTGAAATTTCAAAATAGCAAACGCCGACGACTGAAAGTCAAACAAGAAGCACTCAGGTATTGTAAATGAGCATGTTTAATGTGTATAGTGTACTGACGAGCGAAAAAAAAAACTGGGATGACTTTTAACTTTTTTTTTCAGAACGGCACAAAACAAAGCATCAATCGATAAAATGTTAGCACGTGAATGGTTGCACGCAAACCACAGGCGATTAGTCACTGTTAAATTTGGACCCGAAGCCGCCATTTATACCGTCGATCGCAAAGGGCAAAAGTTAAGAACGTTCAATTTGAAGAGTACCGACGGAATCACAGTGGAAAAAACATCGGTAAATATGAACAAAATTAAGACATCAAAATGATGAAATGATTATTAAATGGGTGTAATTTAGGAAAACCACACACGAAAACATTCATATGTTTTGCTGCGTCAACAAAACGATCACGATTTAGTATTGGAGTTTGAATCGGTTTCATCGCAGAAGAAATTCATGAAGAAACTCGAAGATTTTTTGTCTTTACACAAAAAAGAGATGAAAGTGACTGAAATCAACTCAGAGATTATGTTGCCAAATGCGGAAACAAAAGAACGACGACAAAAGCGATTGGAGTACTTCTTCCGTGAAGCGTATGCACTGACCTTTGGTTTACGGTATGGGCGCAATTTTCTATGGCTTGGATTTTTTCTCGTCCAATTTTTGAATAATTTTCTGATTATAAACTGAAACTAACTTCTCTCCAATTTGGCAATTTCATTTCATAGTCCCGGTGAGCGTCGTCGATATTCGAACGGTTCGAATGATTATGAGGTGATGACGGTGATGCGAACGAGTTTATCGAAAGCGGAATTTGCATCGGCACTTGGAATGAAAGCGGATGACATGTTTGTGCGTCGAATGTTCAACATTGTGGACAAGGATCAGGATGGTCGCATTTCATTTCAAGAATTTTTAGAAACGGTTGTTCTGTTCTCGCGCGGCAAAACCGAGGACAAATTGCGTATAATCTTCGATATGTGTGACAATGACCGAAACGGGGTCATTGACAAAGAGGAGCTCAGTGAAATGATGCGATCGCTGGTTGAAATTGCACGAACGGCCAGCATAAAAGATGATCAAGTGAAGAAAGTTATCGATGGCATGTTCCAAGACGTCGGCCTTGAGCACAAAAATCACTTGACATATCAAGATTTCAAGTTGATGATGAAAGAATACAAAGGAGATTTTGTGGCCATTGGTCTCGATTGCAAAGGTGCCAAACAGAATTTCCTTGACACCTCAACAAACGTTGCTCGAATGACATCGTTCCACATCGAACCGAATGTGGAAGCACAGCGTCACTGGTTACTTCTTCGCTGGGATGCGTACACAACATTCGTCGAGGAAAATCGCCAAAATATTTTCTACTTGATTATTTTCTACATTGTAACTATTGCACTGTTTGTTGAACGCTTCATTCACTACTCATTTATGTCCGAACATACCGATTTGCGACACATTATGGGCGTTGGCATTGCAATCACACGTGGCTCAGCTGCATCGTTATCATTTTGCTATTCGTTGCTATTGTTGACAATGTCACGAAATTTACTCACCAAACTGAAAGAATTTCCGATTCAACAGTACATTCCGCTTGATTCGCATATCCAATTTCATAAAATTGTCGCATGCACGGCGCTATTCTTCTCGCTGATACACACGGTCGGTCATCTCGTAAACTTTTACCATGTTTCAACGCAATCGATAGAGAATCTACGGTGTTTGACACGAGAGGTACACTTTACATCGGATTACAAGCCGGACATTTCATTTTGGCTATTTCAAACTATAACAGGTGAGAAGGATTTAGGTGTTTACTGAAGATTTTGAGTTTGCTTTTTTTTTTGTTTAAAACCAAATATTGAATTCGATTCGATTTTAGAATTAAAATAGGAAAACTCATCGATGTTTGGAACATTGATGGTTGAAAATGTTTGGAATTGCGTAAAATGCAATTTAATATCATTTCTAGGGCATTACATTAAAATCACCATACTTCTCTTCATTGCAGGCGTAACCGGTGTGCTCCTATTCATCATAATGTGCTTAATATTTATATTTGCACATCCAACGATTCGCAAGAAAGCGTACAAATTTTTCTGGAACATTCATTCGTTGTACATATTCTTGTATATGTTGTGCATGATACATGGTTTGGCGCGTTTAACGGGTCCACCACGATTCTGGATGTATTTCATTGGTCCAGCGATTATCTACACGCTCGACAAAGCGGTATCGTTGCGAACAAAGTACATGGCACTGGATGTGATTCAAACGGAACTGTTGCCATCCGATGTTATTAAAATAAAGTTTTACCGACCGCCGAACTTGAAATACTTGTCGGGTCAATGGGTGCGATTGTCGTGCACGGCATTCCGAACACAAGAGATGCACAGTTTTACATTAACATCTGCGCCGCATGAAAATTACCTCAGCTGTCACATCAAAGCTCAAGGTCCATGGACATGGAAACTACGAAATTACTTTGATCCATGTAATTACAATCCGGAAGATCAGCCAAAGATTCGAATCGAGGGTCCATTTGGCGGTGGCAATCAAGATTGGTATAAATTCGAAGTGGCTGTCATGGTTGGTGGCGGTATCGGTGTTACGCCGTACGCATCGATTCTCAACGATTTGGTGTTTGGCACGAGTACAAATCGATATTCAGGTGTTGCATGTAAAAAGGTTTACTTTTTATGGATATGTCCATCGCACAAGCATTTCGAGTGGTTTATCGATGTGTTGCGTGATGTAGAGAAAAAAGATGTGACCAATGTGTTGGAAATTCACATTTTCATTACGCAATTTTTCCATAAATTTGATTTACGCACAACGATGCTGTACATTTGCGAGAATCATTTTCAACGTTTGTCGAAAACGTCAATGTTCACCGGCTTGAAAGCCGTCAATCATTTCGGTCGGCCGGATATGTCAAGCTTCTTGAAATTCGTTCAACGAAAACATTCATATGTGAGTTACAAAATTATTGCAAGTTTTTATTAATCAAGTTTTTGTTTTTATCTCACTGTGCTGAGTCGGTATAATTAACGTGGAACGGTATTTGTTTGCTTTGCAGGTATCGAAAATTGGTGTATTTTCATGTGGACCACGACCACTTACAAAGAGCGTTATGTCTGCCTGTGATGAGGTTAACAAAGGTCGAAAGTTACCGTATTTCATTCATCATTTCGAAAACTTTGGTTAAATTCGCGCGCTGATTTAATCTGGCAACCAGCTAATTGAGCGACAAAAATGAGAAAAAACAACATTTTCTTTGTAAATAACGTAACTAATGATCAAAATCCATCCTATGCTATTGAATTAATTTAATCTCTTTTTATATCAATTTATTTATATTATTTTTTTTCAAATGATAGAATTAAAATTAGTCTCAATTATATATGAAGTCGTGTGTTTTTCTTTTTAATTTTGATATTTGTTGATTGAACGAGGATTTCATGTAGAGTTAAGTCTCTCTTTCTAGCATGATGAATAAGAAGAAGAAGATAAGATAGAGGGAAAGAGAAAGAGAGGGAAAGACAAGTGAGCAAATAAATAAGTGTACTGACGTAAATGTCGAGATCGATAAAGAGAATCACATTTGCAGCTTTTAAACTGGTGCATCCGAGGGAGAGAAAGAAAGAAAAAAACAGTCGAATGTATAACGAGAACAATCCCTGATTCGAGCAAAAAATTCCCATAATTTGTGCTCGTCGCTGCCTAGAGACATTCGATAGATTGCAGCGACGTAGTTTGCGGTGTACGTGTTCAGGAGATAAAACAAATAAACAGAGCGAACGGTAGAGAGAGAAAAATATGTCGAATCGTATTCACGAAATGTTCAAAAGTCAAGTCAATCTGAGGATTTATGCTATTCGATTCCTTATGCGCTGCGCTTGTTCTTTTCTCGACCATTTATTCTTTCATTTTCCTTCATTTGCCGCTTTCTTTTCACCGCATCTTTTTTTTAGCTTCTTTTAATGCAGCATTATATAAAATCGTCGAGCTGATTGAAGAATAATATTTGGGACATGAAACTTTTCTGCTATATCTTCTCTTTTTTTCCCTCATTTCGTTTGGCCGATGATGCTGCTGCGGCTGTTGCTTACGTTTTTCTCCCTTGGTTTTGTCTTCTCCAGAATTTTTCATTATTTTTTTTTCGTTGTATTCTTTTCCGGCTACCATATCGGCAGCTAAACGATGTGAAGCGCTTTTCTTCGCACAGTCCCCATAGTTATCATTTTGATGGCAATGATGATAAACCAAAAACCGTGCAGCATGTGGGCAACAGAAAATCTCCGATGAGCAAAAGACAGAATGAGAGAGGGAGAGAGAGTGAGAGCTGACATAAGCAACGGCACAAATCAAAGACATCGACGATGAATTATAATCAAAAGAAATGCATGATGGAAAAACTTTTTCTTCCATCTTTAATTTTCATTTTTGACTTTGGCTATAGTTTACGTTTGGTCAAGTTTTTTTTTCTCCTCCTTCTTCTTCTTCTCTTTTCTCTCGGTCGCTCGTTTTTTGGTGTCGTTGTGGGCATAGTAAATTTTCGAGGGGCAACAAATGGAAAACTTTTGCAAGAGCATTCATTCAATGTGTGTTAGGATTTTATGGTTTTGTGCGGAATGGCTGGTGATTGACCTTTGTAGTAGGCATGTGTGTAAACTACAAACATGCAACTGATATAAAATTAATGAATAATGATGGATACATGCGATGTTTTGTGATGATAAAACTTAACAAAACAAAATGTTGCGGCGCTTTGACTTAGACTCTACAGCCTTTCTACACACAAAAACACATACATCGTCGAAAAATACACGTACACAAGCATATCAACAACAGGAAATAATGTTGCAGCACATGATTTCTTCGATATTGTTCTAAATTTCGACACGAACCAATTTGATGAAGTAAACGTATGCAGATAATGGTAAACGAATCTATGTGCAATGCATCCACAATGTTGCCAATTGAAGTATTGCAAGAAGCCTCGCATTGTTCAAGCATTTCCTTACCTGCACCGAAATAAATTACCCCACTCAGAATGCTGCACAGAATTTGTAATTTTGTAACAATACCCAGGCAACAACGATGTCAACAGATACGATAATTTAAGGAATATGCCATCACTCCCAAAAAATACGTTGCATTTAAAATACATGCACGGATGCAATGGCGTGAGTGCGTGTGCGTGTGCTCTTATTTATTTCATAAGCTGATTTTGCCATTATTCCAGGTTACATACGTTTTTCCAAGCTTAAATGCATGTGCAGAATTGTAAAAGTGGGATAATAATCTGCGTAATGTTCAGAAGTGCACTTCAATACAGTTAAATATAGAACAAAAGATTTTATTGCATGGCAGTTCTTATAATTAAGACTGAATTGACTTACATGAATTGCCATGCTCGATTACTCGTTGCTTCAATACTAGTGTTTAAATAAAAATAACTTAATTTTTTGAAAGAATTGTATCATTATTCCCCTGGGAAGCTTTATGAATTTATTTATTGCAGGTATCAACTATTTTTTATTATAACGTACAAGAGTTTTCGTCAATCAAACGTTCGCACTATTGTAAATATATGTCGCAATTAATACTTGGTAATGTAATTAGAGCAATGACGTCAAGAATTCATCAACGTCGGCACGTGCGATTGATAATACTCAGGGATGAGTAATTTGACATTCTTATTAATGTAAACAATTGTCATAAACAGACAGTATTAATTTATTTATCTTTCTGTTGCCTGCCTAGTAAAGAAAAGCAATATTATTTTAAAAGCATAAAAATCTAGGCGGAAAAGAATGGTTACAAGTGATACTTCGAAGCTGAATTGTTATTGAAATTAATTAATATCAATACTGATCCATCCGTTCCTCCTCATAATTATCTCCATTCTTTCTATTTTTCTTGTTCCTATTATTTTTCTTCAATGGTTTTTTCATAGCCTTTTTATAGACTTTCGAAATGTTGTTCCTCAATTTTTGCTGCGAAATTCCACTTCCGTTTGGAAAGTTTCCGACACTTTTCACAAAGATTTCTTAATGAGCTTGTTGAGCTGCTCTGGCGTAAATGAAATTTTGTTTCTATTCAGGTTCCTTGTACCAATGCTTCCACTCGGATTGCCTCCATATAATTTGTCCACGCCATTATTCGGATTTTTCACGTTTAAGGCCATGTTATTATGGTCGTCTACAATCTTCATTTCGGCATAGCTCAAGACCACCACCTATATTTCAAAACGTGGAAAAAATCAAGGAAAATAAATTCCACCCAACTTATTGATGTTAACTTGTAAAACTCACCGAAAATAGAACAGCAACGAAGCAAGAGAATGTAGTAGATTTCATTGTAAACAGGTCCACGTTCGGAGTTTACAACGTTCACAAAGGATTTCTTTTCTTTTCTTTTCTTGAAACGCTAGAGGTTTATATATGCTTCGAAAAAAACTTAATTATTCTTCGTGACGTTTATTACTGGCAAAGTACATGTGTTAAAATAATTCAAAATTAAAATTCGCTTTCGTTTTATTAGAAAATATTCATTCATGGAATTTTTTCTGACCAATTTTATTATATATGAAATTTTCAACTAATATTTGTTACCAGAAGATGCCATCAATCATGAAATCAAAGGTGCACGTCAGAAGATTGGGGTAGAGTTATTTCGAAATGTGTCAAATTCGGCAGAGGTTCCAATTAAAATTATAATTATAACCAAGTATGAATTTCAGTGTACTTTTATTTGATTAAAGTCAAAAATAAAGACACACTTCCAATTTCGAACTCGCGAAATAATTGCGTGGGAACAGACATGCAATTTTGTGTTCTGTTTTTTTCCTTCTATAATATAAAAATGATGTAAATTATTATTTTCATTATAAAATATTCCTCTTGACTACATCGTAGTGAATCTTCCACTAAACTGTCTTCTTCTCGTCGACTCGATGCTAAAATGTGATTCTTTTACAGTATTTTGCATCATTTGCTGGAGCAAAGTATGAATGGTGACGGTGTTATTGGTATGTGGGCTCTTTTACAACGAAGAGCATATGGTCTTGCACACATTACATACATCAAATAACAAAAATTGAAAATCATCTTCACATTTTCCCTGATTCAAGAAAAGCGTAAAAAAATTATCTATTGACGGCTGGATTCTGACGGCATGCCAAAGATGCGGAACGAAAACGACAGTCGATTTTGAGCGTTCTGACATATAAACGCTGCCAGAGTCAAGAAGAAAAAAAAAGCCTTTTATGAAAATGTGTTGGACGTTGAAAATCGATTGCGTGCGGTAGCATTTTAATATTCCGCTCTTATTTTCTCTCCCTCTCCGCCCAAACATAAACATCGTTTAACTTGGGCGAAGAATCCATCGCATCCATTGTATTAATGCTCAAAATTTGACGCGCATGATAAAGGAAAAATGTTTGCGAACACATTGCATCGGATGAATGGTGTCGATATGAAGAATGCGGAAAGCAAATGATACAAGCCTAGGCTTTGCCACAAAGATAATTGATAGTTGTAGCGATTCTTCGTTGCCAACACAGAACATACTGATCAAAATGTGTGTGTGTGTGTGTATGTGTTCAAAATGTCTATTCAAATATTTTGCATGCAATTTTCAGCTGGGTTCACATGATGGTTTTTCGCTCATGCCGTCAATATGTTTTATATATGAAAGAATCATGATGATGCGCCGCATTTTGCTGTAACAAAAACGAAAGAAAAAGGCCGATGCAAACTTTCATTAAATAAAATGTTCAATTTCAAAACATGAAACACACCATCCCAAAACCATTCACACATATACACACACACCCACCGAAAATGGAATGAATGTGACTCAGATGAGTTGTTATTAAATACTGCCAAGTGTTTACAGTTGACAAACCATTTTCAAAAGAGCGCCGCACAGCCGCACCATAAAAGACTTCATTTCAATTTGATTCTTATTATTTTTAGTTTATTTGATGTTTTCAGATGGAAAAATAATCTGCAACATCTTAAACAGAGTTGCACAATTTACCAGCCGAACTGAGAAAAGCGGCCGTCTGCAGACACACTGACGATGAATTAACCGTTTTGGTAGAAGAACTTTTGGTAAATTATAGAAAGCAGCGACACGAAGTTTCAATCATTCAAATTTATAATTAAAAGTCATTAAAGTCGTCGGTTCGTTACAACAAGCAATTGGAAAACTTATTCAATCTCAATGATAAGATTGTTTATTTGAAATATTATCTGGTGAGTAATTAGAATAAATGAAATCATAAAGCATTTCGCAACTGAGCAATGAAACTGGCGGCAGCAAGGTAAGCAAATTTCACCATAGGATGCTAAGTTGAAATGAAATTCACAAAACAAAGTAAACATCGAAGTAATTTACAGAAGAAAGCAAACATTGGAGCAATTTAATTATATCTGTTTATAACTGAATTTCAGAAATCGTAGCCATTCAAGCAATGAGAAACACCATGAAAATATGGTGATTCATGGTAAACGTCAATTGTTGGTGTTTTTGGTCAATATCGTATTGCCACTGAATGAAAATATTTATATTTATTATCACTAGTAATTTTTGTTTTGTTTTGGTTTGACGACACGTGTCCGTCGAATCTCAGCTGATATTTTTTTTATTTCATACTTGACCGTGTTATTAGTTTGTTTTGCCATATGCACAATCAAAGTAAATCGGAACATGCAAACAGAATGAACATTAGAACAAACTGGTCGAAGTGCCGACCATTTGCTGGACGGACTTAATCAATGCCAGAAAAAAACTTTGAACGATTTCATCATGGAAATATATTTTCATTCGCATTTTGACATCATCATGAATACTCGAAAACGGAGTTTCGACGAAAATGTTACTGCGAATTCTAGTTTTATTTTCCGTGACGTTAATTGTGAGTTCACTTGACTTTTTTGAAGAAGAGATTTTAAACAGAATTTTTTAAAAATGATTTGTTGCCATAATTTTAAGTTCAAAAAAGTTGAATTGTTATGAAAGTGATAACTGAGTGAAAAAAGTGAATTTAGATCCTTAAAAGTGATCCGTTTCTTTCGTTAATAGGTAAACATATATGATAAAACAGAAGTGTCGGCCAAAGCACTTGCTATCGCTGAACCGAAAGCTCTAGCGAATCCAGTGGGCGATCCAAATGGACCAAATCCTGAACCAGCTGCTCTCGCTGTACCAAGTGCGGTAGCGATTGCGAGACGAAGGTCCCGTTCAAGTCGACGATCGAGAAGAAGACGATATAGGTATGTTAGAAATTCATCCAGTGAAAAGAAAAAGAGATGTTCATCTTGACAAATTGGTCTGACTAAGTTTGGCCACACTGTCGTAACGTTTCCGTCCAAACTTCTTCTGTTTGCCAATGAAACGGAATGTAACAATCACCGTTCTTTCATGATCTGCATTGAAATCGTATGGACCAACAACTTTCATCTTCAGTGAAGACAACAACATTCGCTTTGTGCATTTCCGATATTACCTTCAGTGTTTCAGAGTCACCCCATACCAGACTATCTTTGAGTTTTTTTCATGAAATCGTCAGCGTCCGAAATGTGCAGCTCTTCCATTACTCTTCCATTGATTTCATTTTCTAAATTTGCCGATTTTCTTCCAAATGTTTACTGATACTTTCACGCAAATTTGTTGATGCTGCGATGTGTTCATTTAAGTTCACTTGGTGAAGATACAGCCTAGGATACAGCTGGTGAGACAGCTTTTTTTAACGACAAATAATAGAAAGGCAACAAGTGATAAATTGGTAGATTAAAAAAAAAATGCGATATGACACTTTTGATGAATACAAAAGTAACTGTGATTTAGTTTATACGATATATTTTTGTAATGACAAGAGGCGATGGATGAAAGAATCCACATGCACATGTAAAAATTTCCAAGAAAATGAAATTTATTTTGACACAACTGGCAATAAAAATAACAATATTGAACGAAATTTGGTAAGAATTATTGCAAAATATGTCATTTTTATGCCCGTTTTGTCAAAGTTAATTTTCAATTTTGGCAATTTTTTTGCCCGTTGTGTAACTTTTAATGTACGCTTTATTAATTTTATTCCAAGATTTGTAATGAACCAAAGAAAAAAGACGAAAAAGAAGAAGAAGAGAAAATATAATAAGGGCAGTCGAAAACGAACGCGCAGTCGCAGACGAAGACAAAGGCAAAGTCAAAGACAAATACGAAGATTAAGACAACAAATAAGAGCTCTACAGAAAAGCCTAGGCCTTCGCCAAGGTCGCAGAAGGTTATATTTCCAAAAAGAATTCTAGGTTATTTTTTAAATGGTTTCAATTTTAGATCAACGACATCAACGGCATCTACATCAACGGCATCAACGGCTTCAACAGCTTCGACAGCTTCGACAGCTTCAACAGCGTCAACAGTTGTAACTTAAATGCACCAGGCTATACATTTACTGCTTCCACAGCAAGTGGTCCTTCCTTCTAGTGCATCTAAAGATTGACGAAAAAGGCTTATTATATGAAAAGATCCCTCAAGATTTTGAAGTGGAACATTTTTAAAAACACTTTATGAATTCAAGAAGAAATACGAACGTGTCTGTCGAAGAATGTAAATAAAAAAGTTTGCACGAAAATTTGACTTGATAAAGTATAGTGGAACCATATCGACTCAATGAAGAGATAGAGCTTTCAGACAAGCAGACTTCTTTTATCAGATTATACCACCGCCAAATGGAAACACTACTCTCACAGAATTGGTGTGACTTTTGATAGCGTTTTATTAGTAAACGAATACTTCACCATACAACTGAAAACCCACGTAGCAAAGTCTTAGTTTACTAATAAGACGCGTTCAAATGTCACTTCTTCAAGAGTAATTTAGGTCGATCAGAAAAATGTTTATGGAATAGGCTATTTTTGTTTCATGGTCAAAGACACGCATACAAGGGATTGTAATAAAAATATCGTAGCTCAAAATTTGTGTGTCACTTTCTATTGATTAAATTGTGTTTTATTTACTTGTGCTAAAATTTCGATGTGAATCGAAAGTATTTGCATTGCAATTAGAACAGTTTCCTGCAGAATCACATGAAGCTTCTCCAATTTATGTAACTTTAGTTTGATTCCGCTTAAACAGATGTGCAATGAAATAAATTCAGAGCATACAAACAAAATGAACAAATTGATTGAAGTCTGCTCGACAAACGTGATCAATGCTGACCCAGAAGTCGAAAAGTCTTAAAAACCGCATTGTCATCACAGTATTTCAGCATTCAAAGTTTGAGTTAATCATGAACTCAACCGGAGATGTTGCTGCGCATTTTATTCTTGGTTTCAACAACGCTACTTGTAAGTTCACCTTCTTCTTTACATTTTTGGGAGATGACAATTATGATGGATTAAAATTCAAAATAATTGATTTTGTTTGGAAAAGTTGACCAACAATAGTTGAAGATGTGCTAAAGGTGTAATAAAGCAATTTAATTTAATTTAAAGTTTGGTTCTTTCGTAAAAAGGTAAACATATCTGATAAATCAGAAGTGAGGGCAGAAGCACTCGCTGAAGCTGAGCCAAAAAGTGTAGCTAACCCAGTTGGTGATCCAAATGGGCCGAATCCTGGACCAGCTGCTCTCGCTCTACCCAGTGCGTTAGCATTTTTCAAAAATCAACCGTCGAACTCTCAAGCAAGTAGCACCTCGAAGAAAAAACGAATCAAATACACCTTAATCCCAGTCAAAAAAGGAAAGAAGTGTACGGTATGCAAGAAAAAAAAGACAAAGAAGAAGAAGAAGAAGAAGACAAAGAAGAAGAACAAGACAAAGAAGAAGAAGACGACAAAGAAGAAGAAGAAGAAGAAGAAAAAGAGAAAAAAGAAGAAGAAAAAAAAGAGGAAGAATCGCCGAAAACGAAGGAGAAGAAAAAGACGAAGACGTCGTAAAAGAACGTAATTTTCTTAAAAAGTAAAGACAAATCACAATTTTGTTTCAAATTGAAAATCTTTGCATTTCAGAACAACTACTTCAACGGTATCGACTACTTCAACGGCTTCAACAGCTTCAACAGCTTCAACGGCTTCAACGGCTTCAACGGCTTCAACGACCTCAACTGCTTCGACTAGCTCAACTGCTAGCACAGGTAAATTGAATAAATGCACACATTGCTCAAAAATTATTAGAATGGACATGAATCCGCTTAAAATGAAAGTGATCTCCGTCGAATTGTTTGTGTTCCTTTGTGGGAAAAAATTCAAAAATCGACTTTAAAAGATCACTTTTAATCCCAACAATTCATAATAATATTCATTTACACCAATTTCAGGAAAGTATGTTTTCCAATAACTATATCACAATCATTATTTAATTTAATTCGCACAATTTGTCTTTCATAGCATCAACGGCTTCAACGGCTTCAACGGCTTCAACGGCTTCAACGGCTTCAACGGCTTCGACAGCTTCAACAGCTTCAACAGCTTCAACAGCTTCAACAGCGTCAACAGTTGTAACTTAAATGTACCAGGTTATACATTTACTGCTTCCACAGCAAGTGGTCCTTCCTTCTAGTGCATCTAAAGATTGACGAAAAAGGCTCATTATATGAAAAGATCCCTCAAGATTTTGAAGTGGAACATTTTTAAAAACACTTTATGAATTCAAGAAGAAATAAATAATATCAAAAGCACAACAAAAACCTGCATATCACCCATTAATTCAAAAATTTGATGTCAATTTTATCAATTAAACATACGAAATGGGAAAACCGATCACTTAGCGAAACATGCAAATAATCCAGAAAGAACACAAGTTTTCAAACCTGTAATATTAAATAAACAAATAATTCGAGCAGTTTGTTTATATGCATTGAAATGGGCAGATGTCTGTAGAACATTTGAGGCTGTGAGAATGAAAATGGCAATACAGGATTGAACATTCTGAAGCGCATCAAGAAAAAAAAATTCGCAAAAGTGAATCATGAGTTCTGAATACGCAAAAGTGAACCATGAACCTCCTATGCTGCCCATGTAAATTCATGTTTCACTTTTGCATATTCAGAACTCATGATTCATTTTTGCGATTTTTTTTCTTGATGCGTTTCAGAATGTTTATTCCTGTATTGCCATTTTCATTCTCACAGCCTCATTTATAATGATTAATTGATGGATTGGATATAATACGAACGTGTCTGTCAAAGATTGTAAATAAAAAAGTTTGCAGGAAAATTTGACTTGATAAAGTATAGTGGAACCATATCGACTCAATGAAGAGATAGAGCTTTCAGACAAGCAGACTTCTTTTATCAAATTATACCACCGCCAAATGGAAACACTACTCCCACAGAATTGGTGTGACTTTTGATAGCGTTTTATTAGTAAACGAATACTTCACCATACAACTGAAAACGCACGTAGCAAAGTCTTAGTTTACTAATAAGACACGTTCAAATGTCACTGCTTTAAGAGTAATTTAGGTCGATCAGAAAAATGTTTATGGAATAGGCTATTTTTGTTTCATGGTCAAAGACACGCATACAAAGGATTGTGATGAAAAAAATGGTGGCTCAAAATTTGTCTGTCACTTTCTATTGATTTAATTGTGTTTTATTTACTTGTGCTAAAATTTCGATGTGAATCGAAAGTATTTGCATTGCAATTAGAAGAGTTGCTTCTGTTGACGACATTGAAATTTCTTTTCTAAACAAATTCTACACAACGAATATTCATGGTTCATATTGCTCAACACATATAACAAAGCGAATGCAAGCATGCGTCGCAAGACAACAGCTATTCAATTATCGTGATATTATGCGATACTGTTTTTATGCGTTTATGGACACATTGGTTTTAAATAATTAAACAGATGTGCAATGAAATAAATCCAGAACGTACAAACAAATTGAAAATAAACTCATTGGGAAAACGATATCAATGCTGACCCAGAAGTCGAAAAGTATTAAAAACCGCATTGTCATCACAGTATTTCAGCATTCAAAGCTTGAGCTAATCATGAATTCAACCGGAGATGTTGCTGCGTATTTTATTCTTGGTTTCAACAACGCTACTTGTAAGTTCACCTTCTTCTTTACATTTTTGGGAGATGACAATTATGATGGATTAAAATTCGAAATAATAGATTTTTCTGAAGAAAAAAAAAACCGAAAATTGATTCCAACTATAGCGAAAGATGTAATAAAGCAATTTTATTCAAACGGTTCGGTTCTTTCGTAAAAAGGTAAACATATCCGATAAATCGGAAGTGAGGGCAGAAGCACTCGCTGAAGCTGAGCCAAAAAGTTTGGCTAACCCAGTTGGTGATCCAAATGGGCCCAACCCTGAACCGGCTGCTCTCGCTCTACCCATTGCGTTAGCATTTTTCAGAAAGCGAGCGTCGAACTCTCAAGCAAGCAGAACCTCAAAGAAAAAACGAGTCAAATACACTGTAATTCCAGTCAAAAAAGGGAAGAAATGTACGAAAGGCAAGAAAAAAAAGATAAAGAAGAAGAAGAAGAAGAAGAAGAAGACAAAGATAAAGAAGAAGAAGAAGAAGAAGAAGAAGAAGAAGAAGAAGAAGAAGAAAAAGAAAAAGAAAAAGAAAAAAAAGAAAAGAAAGAAAAAGAAGAAGAAGCGTCGTCGAAAACGAAGAAGAAGAAGACGGAGACGACGACGACGACGACGACGACAACAACGACGACGACGACGTCAACGTCGACGTCGTAGAAGAACGTAATTTTTTGAAAAAGTAAAAACTAATCACTATTTTTTTTAATTGAAAATCTTCGCATTTCAGAACAACTACTTCAACGGTATCGACTGCTTCAACGGTTTCAACGGCTTCAACAGCCTCAACGGCTACAACAGTTTCGACAGCTACATCTTAAATGCACCAGGAAATACATTTACTACTTCCCCAGCAAGTAGTAGTCTCCCCGTCTAGTGCATCGGAAAAAGGCTTATTGTATGAAAAGAATCATTAAGATTTCGAAGTGAAACATTTCGATTATTTTTTCATAATACTGTAAACACACCTTATTTAATTCAAGAAAAAATAAATAAACAATATCAATGGCACACTAAAAATCTGCATATTACCTATTCATTTAATGATTTGATGCCAAATTTATCAATTACCCATATGAAATGAGAAAACCGATCACTTAGCGAAATATGCAAATAATCCAAAAAGAATACAAGTTTTCAAACCTGTAATAATAAATAAACAAATAATTCGAGCAGTTTGTTTATATGCACTGAAATGGAAAAATGTCTGTAGAACATTTATAATGATTAATTGATGGATTGGATATAATACGAACGTGTCTGTCAAAGATTGTAAATAAAAAAGTTTGCACGAAAATTTGACTTGATAAAATATAATGAAACCATATCGAATCAATGAGGGACAACACCAGATAGCGCTTTTAAAAAGCTAAAGCAGACTTCTTTCGTGGGAGAAAAAAGGGCTGAGAGTGTGATTTGCTTGCTTCTACAGCTCAATTTGTGAAGACTCTCGAAGACAGTCTCCAATATGCTGAATCATTTTTCTTGCATTATCTCCAAACTCGACTGTCATTCAAGCGTCGTATGTTATGTAAATAAGAGTGTTTCTATTTTGTATTTCAGTTTTTCATGTTCTATTTGGCTTGGAAAAATGAATTTAGTGTCAGTGTCGAACAATGAAAAGTTGTCTCCGCTCTCATTTGAATAAAATGCCGAAGAAGAGGAAAATGAAAAAAAAAGTCGGCTGTGAAAATAATGAATAATGCAGACATATGTGTTTGCTGTAAAGTTTAGCAATTTTCTATCGGCACCTCATTTCTTTTTCATTTCATTCAGCCGAGTCACCATATGTTCCACATGGCTCTTTAATTTTTGCTTGTCGAATTGAACCCATTCGTGGCAACTACATCGCATGATGCATATATGCATTCAACATTAAAATTCATTTATTCCGGCCATTTTTTTCTCTCCTTCAATCGGCTAGAAAATCATCTGTGAGAACTTGTTCAATGCAAGCGGAACTACTTCAAAATGTAATTTATTCCTTTCCAATGAATGGAACGAATTTCATCGCACATTCAATACATTCCGTTCATAACGTTTCACATTATTCGGACGAAACGAAAGCTCGTCATAATCGATGTTGAATAGAGGGAAAGTCGATAGAGGAAGCTGTTATTTTTCAGTGGCATTTGCTTGAACTTTATGCTGGTCGGATTAAGTTGAAGAGTTTGAATAAGAGTTCTTATTACAGGATTTACAATCTTTTTGTTTTGCAAGAAAAGTCTCTTTGGTCCATCGACTGAATGGCATCTGTGTGGCTATGCGTGCGTTATTAACCAAAGTATACTATATTTAGCTAATGCAGACGACCGCAAGAGCACTAGCAAACACTGCCATCGACATTTATTTTGATGGTTTTTCGATTTCCGGACTTGTCAAAAGTGACAGCTTCATTTTTTTGGCTCTACTTCTGTCGCTCTCTTTTTATGTTGTTTTTATTTTATCGATAAGCGTAAACATGAAACATGGCATCGAAACATTTTGTTGCACGTTGACACCGGTAAATGGAGAAAAGGATACATACACAAGATGACAGCAAAGATAAACTGATCAAATCATGGCACAAAATATATGGATCCAAGCGAGAGGGGAAAAAAACTCCACTCGCACTGAAAATAATCCGATGAACTTACACATGTGAGCGGTAATCAGAAGAGAGAAAAAAAACATATATCAGCATCACCTATGAAATCCCACATCCGAAATATCCATTTCGAACCATCGAGTTAATCTAACTTGGACAAACATGTTATTTGTGAACAAAGTTTTAAAGCAGTATCAACACCATGTCAACAGTTTTTATCACAAACTTTTATGTTTTGATGTTTGTACAAATTAAATATATGTTCTGGGTTGTTTTCAGAACAAAAAAAAACGGAATTCCATTTGTGCTGTTATCAATGGGACCCGTGAAATACATATTCGTGATGAAGATATTTATTTTGTTAAAAAACCATTTAAATACAGTTGATTTTTTGTCAATACCTTAATGTTATTCAAAACAAAAATACCATGAATTTTCAATTTAAAAGAGTCGCATTCAGCGCTATCTTCACAGACAGTTTTTATTGGTGGACCTATAGATAAGTTCGAACCTCAAAAATGCGACGCATATATTCATTCCACTGAGCAAAACCGCAAACGGAACGAAAATTTTACGTGATGTTCATATTATTTCGACAAATTAAGAAGTGGTTGGCAAAATTATGGGAGAATCATGCTGTTTCCGGTTGTAAATGTGGAGAAATGTCACCGTTTTAATATGCAAAACTAAGTTTTGTTTGTGAAGATAGAGACAGTTTTTATTGGTGGACCTATAAGATAAGTATACCTTTTCTTCTCATTCACTGCTTTGACGTGAAATGATAATTTTCCATTGATAGAGCCAACAGCTCAGTTGTTATTACACATGTAGCCGTCAGACTCATTTATACGTAAAACTACACGAATCCAAATCACAGCGGTGGGCTTTTGTACTGTAATCGATTTTGACATCAATTTCGATCAATAGCTTTGACTCTGAAATTAATTTCATCAAATTATTAGTGATTTGAAACAACATATTTTACCCAATTTGAACAAAGATAGAAGAAACAAAATAAATTACTTTTCGAATTGAAGTGGCCGAAAACGAAGTATTTGAAAGTTTTCTTCACATCGATTGGGAGAAAAACATGCAAAAAGAACACGTGCACATGTTGAAAAGTATATGATCTACCTAGAAAGATATCTACCTGCTCTGAAATGGTACAGCTATTAAATATGTCGCGGATATTTGACCAAACTACACTGTAAATTAGAAGTGATTGCTTTCATCGAGAAATGACAGCCGATCGATAACGAGACAGCTCAACGCATTTATAAATTATTCAGATGTTTCTCCGAATTCTCTCATCTTGTCAAATCAATTCATATTCGATTTGAATTGTAGAAACTACGCAGTTTGATTAAAAATGTCATATTCGCTTCTAATTGGGTCATTTGAAATGACAAAATGACTTTTGCCACCTTCAATTCGTCGAATTTAAAATTTCAAAGCTACTGTTATTTGAACAGAAACTATACCACTGGTTCTAACCAATGGCAAACTAACGATTTTCTCATCTGCAAGTCATTGTCATCACATGCTCCCGTTGTATCGACAAATATTGAAGGGTGTTGTTAAATTGAAATTCTGCATCCGAGAACCAAAATGCCATCATTGAGGTAACCTCAATGAGGTTGACGAACTTCAAAGTCGAATTGATTGAGAGATAAATCATTTCGAAACAAAAAGATGTTTGAAAAGTCTACATTTCGATTCAAAGCGATGTTTTGGAAAACTGCAACATTTCTTGCTGATTGTTATCACCTTTGGTCAACCCATCTTGTTTTGGCTAGACAGCATCTCATTTGTGGCCAATGTGAATATTTCAACCGAATTATTATCGCATTTTTATGCCGAACATATTACAAGCAATTGGAATTTTGACAACAATAATGGGGGCAATATAAACATTTCTCGTCATGTCCTTTTCATATGTGTGCACATTTTTCGGAGCATTTTACGGATAACGGTAAATGTATCTAAATGAATAAAAGTCCGTAAAATGGCAAGGAAAAAAAAGAGAAACAAAATTCGACATCAAGAGAGGGAGGAAGAGAGAGAGAGCGACAGACATTGACTTTGGCGCAACATACACACCCTTCGAGCAAAACAATGCGATGCATGCACACGGCATTCGTTGATATTCATACAAACAAACGAACACATGCATTCATCAAGCAGTTAACTTCTAAATGGAATCTTTATTAACTTTCTGCTCACGTATTCGTTTTAATCCTGACAGGAATTCTTTTATTTGATTACATGCTTTTCGTTCGTTCTTGTTATTTTTTTTTTGCTTCTTCTTCTTCCTCTTCTGTTCCATCCAGTCAATCGTTCGTTTACTTTTTGTGTCTGTTTGGATTTCTTCGTCGGTGAAAGATATGCGCGACGAAACCATATAAATGAAGCGAGATCTCATGTCATAGGGGCTGAGGCACGTTGTTATTTTTGTTAGATATATTTTGTTGTTGTTGCTGTTGCTTTGGGAAAACGGAAAACTGTTTGCTTTATGCTTGCCAATATTTCTTCCGTCTTGTCTGCGTCAAATGATAAAGGCGTGTTTCATTGTTTGTTTATGCCATGCTTTGCACTCGAGCCAACCGAATGAAAAAAGCGTTGGAGAGAGAGAGAGAGAGAGAGAGAGAGAGAGAGAGAAGAAATCGTTTTTTGTATCAGTCTTCATTGGCATCATGTGGATGCTTCACGTTATCACCGATATTTTCTCCACGCACATTCTGCTCTTACCGTCAGACAGTCAACATTTCAAGATTAATACATTGGCATTTAATATCCTCTAATGCTACTAACTATTAACGTATTGTGTGCATGTGTGTGTGTGTGCTTGGCTTTCATTTCATTTGATATTCATCGCGTATGACTGGGATGTAATGACCGTTTGTATGATTCCGTGCACAATGCACACAGCATATTTTCAGCTTTTCCACTCGCGCGTGTCCCTCTTCAACGAGGCAACCGTAACGGACTCGACACATTTTTTATGGGCCATTTTTTTGATGTTTCACAAACCATTAGTTGAAACCGATAATTCATACTCCCAAAAAAACCAGAGCCTACTGCTCTGAATAAGAACTTACTCTCCAGCCAACGGTGGTAGACACATTTGTTTATGAGCTTATGTAATCTTATTTGGTCTCCATCATTTATGACACTAATAAACCGAAAATCACTCTCTGATTATAATCAAAATCGCAATAAAATTACGAACCTTTTGTTTTCACATTTTATGACGGGAAATTAATTTTTTGACTCATTAAATCACACTTTAAAATGAAGTAGATCAATAATAAATCAATGGATTAAAATTGAAATCGCCATTTGATTGGGCTATAAAATATTTTTGATTGTGAAATACGCCTGAAATGACACATGACAAACATTTATTTGCACTTTTGAGTTTAAAACTCATTCGGATCCGTTTCAATGGCACTTCAAAGGACGTAAAATATGATTGACATATGCATATGTTGGACATGCCTTATTAAGATTTAATAATTCATTTCGAGAATCTTGAAGAGAAATGACGAGATCAAGTTGAAAAAATATTTCAATTCCAAAATACAGAACTAAAGCCAAGTCAGATTTAGAAACCGCGCCGATCAATCGAAAGTATACGACGAAATGAACGATTCCATGAACGAAAAAACTGCATAGGATGAAGTTTCCTAAGTGCACCATCGTCATAATCACACTTCTTTTCAAAATAATGGATAAAGTTGAAAAAATATTTCAATTCCAAAATCACTCTTAGTCAGAATGTCCCAAATTAATCGACTGACTGAAAGAATAACTAAACGTGATTGTCTCCATACAAAACGCATGATTTCAATCAACTTAGCCAGTTTTAGTTGTGTATCACTACATACAGTTACATACAACTGAGTGACTGTTAGTCATTTTATTTGCACACGGGCATGTATAGACAAAAAATTAAATGCGGATATTTTGAATTTGTGCTCTTTTTTAAAACCAATACACAGAGAGGAGAGAGAGAAATGCATTTTTACACACACTGCACTTTCTCTCGTTCACATCTCTCCCCTCGTTCATAAACACACACCCGAAATATATATGGCACGCGTCGCGTACGACAACAACCAACGATTATGCTGGTTGGCAATAACATTGGCCGATTCTAAAACATACGAACGAAATAACATTAGAGCCGATTCTGAAACATAGCCGATTCTGAAACATACAAAATAACATTGAGCCGGTTCTGGAACAATATAATTTTCCTATGTTTCAGAACCGGCTGTTTTATAACCGGCCATAATGTAATTTCCTATGTTTTAGAACCGGCTTTTTTATACTACTTGTGATGTCTACTACACTTCGTCAGTGCAGTCTTGACTTTTTTTCACTAAATGGAAAATTGGTTTAATTTTTTCATTGATTCGTATTATTTTAGGTCACGGAGGTGTCGCTGATGTGCTTCTCAAGAATGGAGCTAACGCTAATATTGGAAATAATTTGAATAACACAGCTCTTCATTTAGCTGCTGACTATGGTAATGTTGAATATTTTACTTTTCCTTACACTTTGTTAAGGGAATTGAAATGGAAAGATTTTTTCAATATTTATTTAACCCTCAACTGCATGAATTTTTCCAAGAGCTGGGAATTTTTTTCCTGGTTTATTTTGATGAATAATTAACGGAAAAATGTGAAAATTTTGCCCGCCAAAAGGCGGTTTCATGTAGGAAAGACATAAAAAATTCGAAATTTTGTTTCTAATTTTTCAATGAAAATATCAAACTTGATTTAGAAAATGAATGAAAAAAGAACAACAACTGAATGGAAACGATCGAAATCATTCAAGATTGCATTGATTGGGTATGAAAATCGTGGAAGCATGATGAGGTTGAGGTTTATTTGACCTTGTGTTTCAGAAATTGCATGTATTTCTGCCGTCCCAATCTAAAAAAAGACACCAATGGCTGGTCCATTGCCCCAAATTGTCAATTGACGGTTTAAACCGAACTTTACCTTTTAGTAGGTTCGTTTTCTTTTGGGGTTTTTGCGAAATTGGCTCCGGCCTGGACGCTTCAGAGCGTCTATTCCCATACAAAAAATAACTTTGATGGTCATTGCAAGCAATGACAATTTGGCACTGTAAATGCGTTGCAATAACGCTTCAGGCGCCTGAGTTAGCAAATTCAGCTCAGCTTAGGTCAGGAAGCAGTGAAATAGCACTCTCTGATTGAATGTGTTTCGTCGAATCATGATTGAGCTATGAAAAATTGTATGCATATCAAATATTACCACTGCAATTCGAGTTCTAAAAATTTTCAATAAAAAAAAACAAAAGAGGGCATCTCAATCACCGGCGTTGGCGTTACTCAATCAGAATGATTTGTATATGCAGTTGAGGGCTAGAAACGAAATTTTGGTTCGGATGCATTTCGACATTTGCAAAGGGATATTGCAACTTTTTTGACCAGAAAAAACGCCATCTTACGTCGTGCCCGTAAATTATTTTACTGTACATTTAGATGGTAGAGCTTGAACAAAAGTTCGACACTATGCATAAACTTGGAAAGAGCTTGATAAACTTGATGAAATTCATATATTTTATGGTCGCTGCAATACCCCTATGGACATTTGTCATGACTCAGCTCTCTGTTTGCGATTGTGAGTGAGAGAAAAAATAGAAGAAGTTTCACGTTGATCGCGATTCACATTTGCATAAGTTTGGTTTTTGGCCGTCAATTTTTTCTTGAAATTTCCTTGAAATTTATTTTGTGAGGGATGTGTAATCATTTCCGATTGACTTCAAACTCTCGGATTCTTATTTTTTCGCCATAAATCTTAGAAAGTTTAAAGCCATTCGGAATCGATTTACAAGTACCTCCCATACGAAATTGTCGAAATTTCGACTAAAATGACCGATTTTCACTGAAAATATGCTATTGAATACAAAATATGAAAAAAAAGTACGAACAACTGTACGGAAAAGTACGGGATTACGAATTAAATTCTCTTTATATTTTCACAAAACAAGAAATTGTTTGATCTTTAGTCGATCTGTTTTTTCCAGGTGGCGAATAGCTGAATAATCGGATGATTTCCTTCGATTCCCGTTTTCGATTGTCCTGTAGAAGAATTATTCCAATACATTTTTTGTCAATCTTCGACCATATCAATTTGTGTGGTCAACAATATTAGTATTGTTGCTTTGTTCAACCATCAACTTTTCTGTTACGCTTTTAAATAGCAGATATCATTTTGCTGTATTTGTGCAACCATAACTGTTTGTATGTAATAAGCAGGTATCATTAGAAAAATAAACTTTCCTCAACCAGTGTCAATCACAATTACAACGTAGTTTTAACGCATACTTACTCAGAGTAAGTTACTCTCTGAAAAATACCAGCCTTTTTAATTTACCCACTTCCACCACTAATGTAGACACTACTCAATGGATCAAATAAAATTTTAGCGATAATATGAAAAACGCACACCACGGAGGACCTTTAAGCTTTTGACCAGAACAAACGCCATCTAACGATGGCATTATAACTAGTTTGACCGTATTTAGATAGTAAAGCTTAAACGAAAATTCAATGCTAGGTAAAAACTTCTTGAAAAGTGCTTGATAAACTTAATAAAATGAATACATTTTTCGATCTTTGACACAAACGGAACAAGCTTTTTCTCAGTATTAGTGATATTTTTATCGAATCTGTGCCATAGATTTTTTACCACTACGAAGAATTTATTTCATGGAAACAAAGAGTTGGCTGTGTTGGTACGAAATGCGACAGTGACAGAATTTTTTTCTTTTTTATGTGATTTGTATCGGATTGTGTTCATTGGAATTTCAAACTAATTGAGGAGCTGTCTATATTTCCATGGAAAGTGTTACTGAGTATAGATATGATTTCGCATGAGATTCACTTGTAATTTATTAAGGGAATGCGTAGATTTGTATCAATATCATCGTATCCTACCTATACCTTATTGAGTGATGTGAAGTAAATGTGATACCGTATATCCTTGCATCAACTAACACTGTAGCTATTGAACAAAGCAACGCAACCATGCCATGTGGGCCTGAATGTAACGCAAAGGTATGAGTCATGTCGTTTGATCATTCACATTCTAATTTACATCATGTAAGCGACGGTTGATATGAGGTCAACTTTGGATCAACTTTGAAGCGGAATGTGTCTTGTGCATGCAGCGAAGATGTGAAAATTTTTAAATTTGAACAGCCACGTGCCATAGTAACACCACTCAACCCTTCAAGAGTGAAAAATATCTACTTTTTAAATTTTTACATTGAATTTGTAGTTTAAAGAAGGTGATGAAAGAATAAATGTAAACATCTGATATTTTCAATGCAAAACATTTGATGTGAAACGCGAAATTAAACACATGTGCACAGGTGGAATTGTAATTCCATCAATTGTTTGACATTGTTATCTTGAAAAATGTGTGCAATAATATTCTGTGGGCTTTAATTAGAATCGTCATTGTACGTGCATACAGTGTGTTGCCCACCGACGTGGCCACACTTGAAAAGTATATAAGAGGATGCGTTCGATTCGCATGTCCATCAAACAGTTCTTACCAATTGATACGTTCACAGTAAACTTTTAATAGTTCGAAGCTAGAAAAATGCTGAGTCGAAGTTCTTTCACACTGCTGCTCATTGGCTTGATGGTATCCGAGGTGAGTCGACAATTTCAGTCGATTTTCTTTAATTCTTCAGGTTTGATTCTTTTTGTAGACAATTTGTGATAATTTTTTCTGAAATAATTAAAAAAAATGAAAAGTGTCCTTTTTCAAGTTTTCCAATTGAAAAAATTCTTCTATTCGAAAAAAATGTCCTCCGGAAACTTTTATCCTATTAAAAACAGTTGAAAACTGTTAATAATACATAATGTATTAATCTCATCCGTTGTTCCCATTCCAAATATATCACTTTGATTCAATTTCCACAGTGCTTAATCGGGGATGTGAGCGGAGCACCACCCGGGAGGAACGGTAAGATTGAAGTTTCATTTATTTATCCAGTTTAACTCTTAAATTCCATAAACAAAGCACCTTGTAACGAAGAAATGGGAACCTCATTTATGCTAAACTTTTCATACATATTTTAGTAAACGAAAAAGACATGTTTGGAGAGACAGCTCTGCATAGAGCTGCTTTTGCTGGTAATTTTGGACATTTTTTTTATAAAAAAGGATGTTTTGTTCAATCCGTTTCATTGATCTATGAATATTTTTCATATTCTTTCAGGCAACGTGAAGGAAGCTGAAAACCTCATCGCTGAAGGAGCCGACCTCAATATTGGAAATAAATTTATTGAGACAGCTCTGCATTATGCTGCTAAGAAAGGTAACGTTGAATAATTATTGTTATTGAATAAAAGATTGACCTGATTTTATCCCATCGATCGGTGTTATTGTTCAGGTCACAAGAGTGTCACCGAACTTCTCATCCACAAAGGAGCCAATCTTGATAGTGAAACTAGAACGAAAGAGACACCTCTTCATTGTGCTGCTTCCCATGGTAATTTTGAATACTCTTTTCGAGTACTATGCGCATGCGCATTAGTATTGCTTAGCAGCAAGCATTGAATATGCTTTGGCCAATAGACAAGCATATCGCGATGCAACTGCCGCGCACACAACTATCGTGCAAACAAACGTCGCATATACAGCCATCGCAACCAACTCACACACAAAACCGACTAGCATGTATACACGGGTGTCAGAGTTGTGTGTGATGTCTACTACACTTCGTCAGTGCAGCCTTGACTTTTTTTCACTAAATGGAAAATTGGTTTAATTTTTTCATTGATCCGTATTATTTTAGGTCACGGAGGTGTCGCTGATGTGCTTCTCAAGAATGGAGCTAACGCTGATATTGGAAATAATTTGTATAACACAGCTCTTCATTTAGCTGCTGACTATGGTAATGTTAAATACTTGTTTTCATTAAATAAAAGATTGATTTGATCTTTTCCATCGATCTGAATTATTTTTAAGGTCACAAAAATGTCGCCGAGGTTCTCCTCAACAAAGGCGCCAGTATGGATATCATGAATCATCTTAATGATACACCTCTTCATTTTGCTGCTTCCCATGGTAATTTTGAATACTCTTTTCGAGTACTATGCGCATGCGCATTAGTATTGCTTAGCAGCAAGCATTGAATATGCTTTGGCCAATGGACAAGCATATCGCGATGCAACTGCCGCGCACACAACTATCGTGCAAACAAATATCGCATATACAGCCATCGCAACCAAATCACACACAAAACCGACTAGCATATATACACGGGTGTCAGAGTTGTGTGTGATGTCTACTACACTTCGTCAGTGCAGCCTTGACTTTTTTTCACTAAATGGGAAATTGGTTCAATTTTTTCATTGATCCGTATTATTTTAGGTCACGGAGGTGTCGCTGATGTGCTTCTCAAGAATGGAGCTAACGCTGATATTGGAGATGTTTTGAATTCCACAGCTCTTCATGTAGCTGCTGACAAGGGTAATGTTGAATACTTGTTTTCATAAATAAAAGATTGATTTGATCTTTTTCATCGATCTAAATTATTTTTCAGGTCACAAAAATGTCGCCGAGGTTCTCCTCAACAATGGCGCCAGTGTGGATATCATGAATACTTTTAATGATACACCTCTTCATTATGCTGCTAAGAAAGGTAACGTTGAAAAGTTATTTTCACAAAATAAAGAATCGGTTTGATCTTTTTCATCGATCTAAATTATTTCTAAGGTCACAAGAATGTCGCCGAGGTTCTCCTCAACAAAGGCGCCAGTATAGATATCATGAATCATCATAATAATACACCTCTTCATTATGCTGCTAAGAAAGGTAACGTTGAATAGCTAGGGGCTTCACGCGATTTTGCAGAACGCAAATAACTCTGAAAAATAAAAATAATAGTGAATTAAACCTTCAACCGAAAATTTGAACCACTTTTGAAGGTTTTTGGTGGATAACGGTGAATATTGGAACATTTTTTGATGATCAATCTGCACAAATTTACTGGTATGCACGTCAATCTCAAATATCTATGTATATTTAATAATATTCATTAGACTGTAATGTCAAAAAATGTTCCAATATTCACCGTTATCAACCAAAATCAATTAAATTTACGGTTGAAGGATTGATTCACTATTATTTTTATTTTTCATACGTATACACCTAAATTTGACATATCTATGTATATTCAGTAATATTCATTTGTTGTTCACGATGAATATTGTTGAATATACATGGATATTTCGGATTTACATGCATACCATTGAGTTTCTAAATTATTACTTGATGCGTGCGGATATAAAAGATGAAAAGAATGATTTTTCCCCCTAGTTGAATAGTTATTTTCACAAAATAAAGAATCGGTTTGATCTTTTTCATCGATCCAAACTATTTCTAAGGTCGCAAGAATGTTGCTGAACTTCTCATCAAAAAAGGAGCCAAAGTTGATATTAAAAATCTTCAGAATCTAACACCTCGTCAGTTAGCTGTTAACCATGGTACTGCTGACTAAATTAAATACCGCTTTGATCTTTTCCATTGATCTGTATTATTTTTCAGGTAATAATAATGTCGCCAACCTTTTTATCGGTAAGTAAAAGAAACCAAATTAATATTGCAGAACAATTGGAATAGATTCAATATGCTGCCAACAATGGTAATGTTGAATGTTTTACTTTTCCTTACACTTTGTTGAGGAAATTGAAATGGAAAGATTTTTTCAATATTTATTTAACCCTCAACTGCATGAATTTTTCCCAGAGCTGGGAATTTTTTTCCTGGTTTATTTGGATGAATAATTAACGGGAAAAAATATTGGTTTTTCCGAAAAATGAAGAAAAATGTGAAAATTGGGTGGAAAACTGTTGCCCTCCAAAAGGCGGTTTCATGCAGGAAAGACATAAGAAATTCGAAATTTTGATTCTAATTTTTCAATGAAAATATCAAACTTGATTTAGAAAATGAATGAAAAAAGAACAAAAACTGAATAGAAACGATCGAAATCATTCAAGATTGCATTGATTGGGTATGAAAATCGTGGAAGCATGATGAGGTTGAGGTTTATTTGACATTGTGTACATAACCTTGTGTTTCAGAAATTGCATGTATTTCTGCCGTCCCAATCTAAAAAAAGACACCAATGGCCCATTGCCCCAAATTGTCAAACCGAACTTTACCTTTTAGTAGGTTCGTTTTCTTCTGGGGTTCTTGCGAAATTGGCTCCGGCCTGGACGCTTCAGAGCGTCTATTCCCATACAACAAATAACTTTGATGGTCATTGCAAGCATGATGGTCGATGCAATAACGCTTTAGGCGCCTGAGTTAGCAAATTCAGCTCAGCTTAGGTCAGGAAGCAGTGAAATAGCACTCTCTGATTGAATGTGTTTCGTCGAATCATGATTGAGCTATGAAAAATTGTATGCATATCAAATATTACCACTGCAATTCGAGTTCTAAAAATTTTCAATAAAAAAAAACAAAAGAGGGCATCTCAATCACCGGCGTTGGCGTTACTCAATCAGAATGATTTGTATATGCAGTTGAGGGCTAAAAACGAAATTTTGGTTCGGATGCATTTCGACATTTGTCATGACTCAGCTCTCTGTTTGCGATTGTGAGTGAGAGAAAAAAAAGAAGAAGTTTCACGTTGATCGCGATTCACATTTGCATAAGTTTGGTTTTTGGCCGTCAATTTTTTCTTGAAATTTCCTTGAAATTTATTTTGTATGGGATGTGTAATCGATTCCGATTGACTTCAAACTCTCAGATTCTTATTTTTTCGCCATAAATCTTAGAAAGTTTAAAGCCATTCGGAATCGATTTAGAAGTACCTCCCATACGAAATTGTCGAAATTTCGACTAAAATGACCGATTTTCACTGAAAAAATGCTTTTTTATACAAAATATGAAGAAAAAAAAAGTACGAACAACTGTACGGAAAAGTACGGGATTACGAATTAAATTCTCTTTATATTTTCACAAAACAAGAAATTGTTTGATCTTTAGTCGATCTGTATTTTCCAGGTGGCGAATAGCTGAATAATCGGATGATTTCCTTCGATTCCCGTTTTCGATTGTCCCGTAGAAGAATTATTCCAATACATTTTTTGTCAATCTTTGACCATATCAATTTGTGTGGTCAACAATATTAGTATTGTTGCTTTGTTTAACCATCAACTTTTCTGTTACGCTTTTAAATAGCAGATATCCTTTTGTTGCATTTGTGCAACCATAACTGTTTGTATGTAATAAGCAGGTATCATTAGAAAAATAAACTTTCCTCAACCAGTGTCAATCACAATTACAACGTAGTTTCAACGCATACTTACTCAGAGTAAGTTACTCTCTGAAAAATACCAGACTTTTTAATTTACCCACTTCCACCACTAATGTAGACACTACTCAATGGAGCAACGGACTTGTCTTCACATGCGTAGATATAGCATTTCACTCTATTTAGCAATTCGTTAGTTGCCGAAAAATCGTCTATGCAGTGCACTCGATATTTAACGTGAAATACTAATATTCCGTAAGCCAACATTGTTGCATTTTTCATTTGAGCGCAGATTTTAACTCAAGGTGATCAAATCGGAAATTGATTTTTGTTCAGTTTTAAGCACATGAACTGGTGCCGCAAAGTCATTATTATAATTTACTCAAATTCTCAACGAGAGAGCTACTTAACTTTTTTTGGCAGTTTGACCATGGTTTTCTATGAAAGTATTGATTTGGATGTGCGTCCGTGTGTCCGTCGATTCTTTCGACCCCCCACAAATCCCGATATGCATATGCCTAAGTTGTAGCTTGTGTTGGGGCACATCGGAACCCGTCCTTAGATTGACATTTGCATCACAGGAGAGCTGGATATGGCTTCACAACCTGCATGTATACGATTTTTTGAAGTATTTATTTCGCATACTAGATCAACTCAGACACCCATCGGGCAAAGTTGGCTTGTAATCATTTGAGAAGACATTGAAAATAACTCCAGTTGTTTGTCTATTAAATTGCTTATAAGCCGTATACGGTATTAAATATTAGAATTATATTTTGTTGGATTTGGACTCTCTGAGAAATGCGAGACTTTTTAATTTACCCACTGTCACCACCAATGTAGAATACTACACTATTTCTAATAAATTATCTATTAGAACAAAGACCGAATTGGCTTTCATTTCAAAATCAATTCTTTTCTTAATATTCTTGATTTAATGAGATCAAATAAAATTTTAGCGATAATATGAAAAACGCACACCACGGAGGACTTTTAAGCTTTTGACCAGAACAAATGCCATCTAACGATGGCATTATAACTAGTTTGACCGTATTTAGATAGTAAAGCTTAAACGAAAATTCAATGCTAGGTAAAAACTTATTGAAAAGTGCTTGATTAACTTAATAAAATGAGTACATTTTTCGATCTTTGACACAAACGGAACAAGCTTTTTCTCAGTATTAGTAACATTTTTATCGAATCTGTGCCATAGATTTTTTACCACTACGAAGAATTTATTTCATGGAAACAAAGAGTTGGCTGTGTTGGTACGAAATGCGACAGTGACAGAATTTTTTTTCTTTTTTATGTGATTTGTATCGGATTGTGTTCATTGGAATTTCAAACTAATTGAGGAGCTGTCTATATTTCCATGGAAAGTGTTACTGAGTATGGATATGATTTTGCATGAGATTCACTTGTAATTTATTAAGGGAATGCGTGAATTTGTATCAATATCATCGTATCCTACCTATACCTTATTGAGTGATATGAAGTAAATGTGATACCGTATATCCTTGCATCAACTAACACTGTAGCTATTGAACAAAGCAACGCAACCATGCCATGTGGGCCTGAATGTAACGCAAAGGTATGAGTCATGTCGTTTGATCATTCACATTCTAATTTACATCATGTAAGCGACGGTTGATATGAGGTCAACTTTGGATCAACTTTGAAACGGAATGTGTCTTGTGCATGCAGCGAAGTTGTAAAAAATTTTAAAGTACAGATAAACCTTAGCACTAGCAATCTGTGCCATTTTTCATAAGGCGTCTCCACTCGCATTGAGTTTGTATTGTGAATGTTAAGGTGCGTGCAACGCCCTTCAATGTAAAAAACAATACAAGTGGAGATGATACACGGGATTTATCTGTACTTTGAACAGCCACGTGCCATAGTAACACCACTCAACCCTTCAAGAGTGAAAAATATCTACTTTTTAAATTTTTACATTGAATTTGTAGTGATGAAAGAATGCGCGAAAAAAGCGTTATTAAGATTGCATCTTAATAATATGTTATTATTATAGTTAATAAAATGTTATTACCGCCGAATCTTAGGATTTATTAAGATAACACTCGATATAACGCATAACATATTATGTTATTATTATGCTAAATCTTAATAACGTTATTAAGATAAAAAAAATCCCAACATAACATAATAATAAATATGTCGGGCAATAACATATTGATAACATATCGAAAATGTAAATCTGTAAAAACATTTGTGTGAAATGCGAAATTAAACACACGTGCACAGGTGGAGTTGTAATTCCATCAATTGTTTTGACATTGTTATCTTGAAAAATGTGTGCGATAATATTTTGTGAACTTCAATTGGAATCGTCATCGTACGTGGATTAAATCATACAGTGTGTTGCCCACCGACGTGGCCACACTTGAAAAGTATACGACGAAATGAACGAATCCATGAACGAAAAAACTGCCTAGGTTGAAGTTTCCTGAGTGCACCATCGTCATAATCACAACTCTTTTCGAAATAATGGATAAAGTTGGAAAAATATTTCAATTCCAAAATACAGAGGTAAAGCCAAGTCAGATTTAGGAACCGCGCCGATCAATCGAAAGTATATGACAAAATGAACGAATCCATGAACGAAAAAACTGCCTAGGTTGAATTTTCTTAAGTGCACCATCGTCATAATCACCAAAGAGTTGAATGACTAAAGTAGCTATTGTAGAATTTTTCACATCATCTGCAAATGAACAGCGCAGAATGAAACGTGAACCGATATTCAAAGCGGTTCATTCTGGTGGTTAATTATTTGATTAGTTTTGTATGAATTGGAATGGAATAAGCACCGCACTCATGCAATTATATTGAACCTCAAAAATGAGACGCATATATTCATTCCACTGAGCAAAACCGCAAACGGAACGAAAATTTTACGTGATGTTCATATTATTTCGACAAATTAAGAAGTGGTTGGCAAAATGATGGGAGAATCATGCGGTTTCCGGTTGTAAATGTGGGGAAATGTCACCGTTATACTATGCAAAACTAAGTTTTGTTTCGTGGAAAGTTTGTTTGGGTGGGCGAGAGGGAGAGTGTGTGTCTTTTGAGCGAACACAGTCGCGCCGCATAAAATAGGCGAAATATATATATAAATGAGATGGTTTGTCATTGAGTGGTTTGGTATCAGGCAGGCGACAGGCGGCACAATGCAAGCAAAAAGCACATGCGACAACGTAAATGGAATATCGGTTTTCGAAAATTTTCTACATCTTTATCGAAAGTAAAATAGAAAAAAAAAGTGTTGAGGAAATTTTCCGAATTGCCATCATCGAATGGTGTATTGCTTGCCTGCACACTGCAAATACTTAGCCGAAGGCAACAACAGGACACGACCGACAGATAGATCTCTCGTTTTCTTGTTGATGTTAATGATTAAATAAGTTTTGCCCAAAACTTTTGAAAAGTCAACACGTGACTTGAATGCCAAATGACAATGTGAATGACGAAAACGACGACAGCATTGGCTCAATGCATGCAGCACTTTGTCGTGTTGTGTATGTGTGTGTGGCGCATGTTACGGGGTGTTCACAGTCGTCAGTTTCATTTCAAAATAAACGCCATCGATTCCCATATCACTTCAATGCGAAGAAGACATTTAATCGAACGGAGGGTAACTGGGATAAGCTATCATCTGCATTAGACATTTGATAAATTTTGCAGCGCGCTTTTTTTTCTTAGCTTTGCCCCGTCCAAAAAGGAAATAACTGCCATTTGATTCTATGCTGAATATTAGCCAAAAACATCGTACGAATTATACGTGATGCATACATACGGAAATGTTGACAAGCCAAAACGAAGTGAGTTTTTGTTGTTGCCTTCTACGTGCCCATCGCTTACTGGAAATGCCTCGTCACTGCTGCTTCTGCTGCTGTTGCTGCCACTGATAAAGTTATAAATTTAAAAACGAAACCTGACGAGAGCAAAACAGAGCCACACATGCAAATACATTTTCCAAAACGGATTTTCAACCGCCTTCTTCAATATCCATTTCCTTGATGAAACGGATAGGCATCGACTGCGCATCATTGCCATCACATTGTAGACTCTTTCCAAACGATTCTACTTTTGATGTCGACACTTTTCAAAAATCCGTCATTTGTATGCGGATGAATGGCGGATATTGTGACATCTCATTTTGACGATGAAGAAAAAAAACTTGTTCTTAGAATCACGCGACAGGTAAAGTCCTACAGGATTTTTTCGTAAAACGTTTATTCAATAGAACCCATGTAAGTCCCTCGAAATATGTTCTTTTGACATAATTTAATTCCCATCTTGATTTATCTTCTCGACAACCGAACGATACACATAAATTCAACGTCGTTTTTCATTAGCGCTAATCCAATTTAAGTAATGACTTTCACATTTTAATCCATATTATTATGTGTAATTCATTCATAACAACAGCATATCATGACAAATTCGAGGAGTTTTCGTTTGATATCGCAAAAGTATGCCAATGAATCATTTAAATTCAATAACCAAAATTATTGCCTAAATGAACGAAATTCATTTAATACAAACATTCAGTTATCGGGTTTTTGCAGCTTTCGACCATTGAATTGGATATATTTATTGGCTTTCGACTATTTCGCCACCCTTTTCATAAGTTTTGTGATAATAAATTCAAAATGTTGTTTAGAAATTCTACCAATAAAGTCCCTAACTCATTCAATCGTGAGAAGAAAAAAAAATTAAAATTAATAATCAACTCTCCATGTAGTTCCGTTTCGAAATCAATTCCGATTGAAGAACATTTTGGCCATAAAGAGAGTGAAGTGATTTTATCACTTTTTTATCTCCCGTTTTCGATATCGTTTCGCTACAGCTTAAATTTTTACACACAAACACACACACAATGTATCCGATTGTTTCTGGTCTGCCTTTTCACCGAACTTATTTAATTAATTGCTGTTCCGAAAATGTTCGACAGCTCAATAGTTTGATAGCTATAAAAAAAGTTTGAGCGAATCCAGTTTGGCGTCGACTTCAGACATTCAGGCGCATTGCCCACTGTCATAAATTATCAATATGTGTTCACAATTTTTTGTGTGTGTAAAATTTATGGCGATACGAATGAAGGCAATACTTTATCGCAATTCAATGCATTGGATTTTGAGTCATTTCGATTCGTTTTAATGATAAACAACCAAAAACTAATGAATAAATGGAAATTCGGCAAAACTTGCAGATTCTAATTGTGGAATCGAATTTTACGGAGTGCATCGACCTGATGCCAAACTTTGAGTGAAAAATCGCATTGTAGTAAAACTTTTTATTTGTCGAAATTTCGAAATGTAGAGATTTATTTATGTCGTATTGTCAGTTGGCATTGTCTTCGAATGTGCATTGTGAAGCGTGTTCTTGTGCTTCTGTTTACATATTGGTTTGCCGGCACTCACAACATCACCATTCAACACAATGCACTTAATGACAAAGTTGCACACACTCTTTTTCGATTGTATGAATTGAGGTGCTAACAATGCGCTCTCCGAAATTGACATTAATAGAATTTATTAGAAGTTTCTTTTGTACACGCCATTGTCTCCATTCAGATACTTTCTAAATATAGTCTATTGTATTGGTTGAAGTGCTGATGGGTTTTTTACGCATCCCAATGTTGAGTGCTCGTATTGACGCAGTCGATGTGCGACAGCAAACAGATTGATAGAGGAATAAAACACCACATTGAACCATTTATACGGTGATGCCAACGTTAGTGTTACATCAACGAACTGGGTTAACATCGAAGCGTTCTGTGCTTTTCATGGGATTCCATTTGATAAAAATCGAAAATAGCTAATACTGAGATTTTGGAATTAACGAACAACCATCACAAGAAATCGATGTAAAGTACGAATGTAATCTGATTTGACGGTACAAGCAAATGCC
Organism: Sitodiplosis mosellana; assembly: GCF_009176505.1. Taxonomy (NCBI): domain Eukaryota; kingdom Metazoa; phylum Arthropoda; class Insecta; order Diptera; family Cecidomyiidae; genus Sitodiplosis; species Sitodiplosis mosellana. The sequence goes on along the minus strand of NW_022595246.1, from coordinate 10,524,440 downwards.
AATACAATCGATATAGGATGATGTGTAATGTTCTCTCGTAATGCCCTCGAATGTGGAGAGAAACGTTTTTTTTTAGATAATTCTGTAAGTGACAGATTTCAGTCGAGGAAAAATTAGCAAAATTGCTTTTTCTCCCGGATGGAAGAAGAAAAAAAAACGAAAACAAAAACGTCATTGTCAATAAAATGACAGTGGTGACAAACACAACTCTTTTCTTACAATGAACTTGAGACAAAATTAGTCCAAGTTCACATTCTCTATCGGTTGATAACCGGTCTCAGTCGTATCACAAAAGGCATATTCGAACAAAAAAATGTATGAATCAAGTCGGCATGTGGTTTTGTTTGCTTTTATGTTGGCAATCAACAGATGTGGCTATTATTTACTACATTATTGATTGCTTTCGAAAGAATTTAATTTGATTTCTATTCAAAATATTTCTGAACATCGTAGAGAGTGGATCAATTTTAATTCACTGCGAACAGACTAAATATGTTAATCGATTTCAAGTCTATCAAAAATGTGACAAAATGAAGTGCGGTAAGAGACAGATTTGGATATTCGGTGTCAATATCTTTGTGTTGTCATCGCTACGGTTATCGTTTTTTAAATAAGTTTTAAGAGTTTTTTCTTGTTTATTCTATCATCGAAAACGACATGAAAAACAGTTTCTTGACGAATTAAAACACAAATGTAACCCAGAAGAATAAAAAAAAGCAAAATCTCATCAAATCGAAAGCCGCTTGTATTCGATGTTCCCGTTGTGCCAAACAGAATTGGAGAGTCGAATATTGCCTTAAATTTTACAGCGCTCCATAAACTTGTACTGTACAAGTTGTACACAAATTGAAATTCAAAAATGTTGATCCATCGATATAAAAATAGATCTCCTTTTCTCTCTGTATTGACTGTAGAAGATTCTCATTTCTTCTTCATACGTCAAACCTTATTCTTCTTGTTCTAGACTGATTGGAAGAATTGAAATGTGAAAGAAACAGGTGTTTACTTTAATGTGCATTGTCTCGGTCTATGAATAGAGAGAACGTTTCGGTGAAAATGGGATAAATGTGTGACGATGATAAATTACGTTGTCCAAAATGTAATGTGAATGAAGTGAGCATTCAAAATATGATGATATTATTGAAGCGAAATGTTTGAGTCTTAAAGACATAATTGCACTAAATTGACTATGTCATATGCACAGCCAACCAAAATCAAGAGTCTCTTATATTCCAGACAATTTGATTAATTAGACATATTCAAAGTATTAACATTGCAAATAAATGGCGATGCAGTGTATTTAATAGTCAAAATCTGTCCAAATGACAAATTATCAATTAATGCGATTCGGGGCTTTATCAATCAATAAGCATTTTCTCTTTCACTCGGTGATAATGAATGTGCATTGAAGCACTCCGAACACTCGAATGCCGTATTGCTTTACTATCCAGTGCAGTGATAACAGTACATTGTCTAGCGACTGCATCATACATAGTTTCTGTCGTAATAAATAATAATGCTGTTGCCGTGCCGTTTCGAGCGCATACACTCGACGTAAAATGAAATGTGCATAGTCAAATGCATGCCATATCGATTCAAGTGGCCGAATAATTGAATTGAGTAAATATTTGTATGAGTATTTCGGTGATAAATCAGACAAACCCTATGAAAGTCACAATACCACATGATTGTTGGCCGACGAGAGAGAAAGAGAGAGAGAGATACGGCTATTCCGGCCGGATTCTTCTGAATGCGATGGAAATTCGAGGACGATCACAATTTGTAAATATTTGCAGACAAAACAATTAAATGCAGAAGCAAAGAGTACAACCGAATGGAGCTGTATGCTGTATGTCATGCATGAACAATAAATATCATAAGTCAATTTTCCACTTTAATATTGAATTCATTCACGTGCCATCCATCACCGAACTGAATGCACACCGGACTTACTTCATACAACCACTTGAAATATCATGATTTGAAATGAAATTTATATTCATAACTAACTAGCCATTTCAAATCGCTTACACAAACACATTTTAGACGTTCATTTGCAATGTAATCAGAATCGACTGCAACACATCTATGTATGAACTAGCCGTCTCGGCGCGCTTTGCGCGCCTCGAAGTCCATCCAAATCGAATTGTTATTTAGTTTTCAATTGATATCGTTATTATTGACGTACATTAATATTTTAAATCGTTGAATTTGTATTTTTTTGTTTGGATTTATTTTACTATCAACAATACTTCAATTAGGTCGATGTATTTCATTCAATATGTAAATAATATACGAAAATCATAACAATATATATAACGCATTATATTGTAATGACTTTCATATTGACTTGAATATTGTATGAAAAAAATCGACCTAATTGTAGTTTTGTAGATATTAAAAAAATTCAGAATAAAAAATAGAAATTTCTGTATTTTTGCATAGATGAAAATTGCTGAAATTGATTTCTAACCGGAGATTGAATCAAATTGTAGTACAGATGACAAAGATGTGGAAGTTAAAGGAAATGGCAATAATAATCTCATCACCAAAGAAGGTAAAACCTTGCTGCTTAATTTGATTCTGGCGGCTATAAGATCAAAGAATGAGATCGGTTTAGCATCCGCATCATCAGGAATCGCATCAACATTATTAAATGGAAGAAGAACGGCACATTCAACATTTAAATTTCCATTGAATGTTAATGGAACAGATCAAGTCAATTGGAACAGGTCGCCGAATTGGCTAAAAATTGCATAGGGTGGAAGCATCAACAAAATTCAAATTGGCGCGCTGTTTAGTTCAGAAAAAAATTACGAAATCAGATTGATTTTCCTATTTGAATTGAGGCGCTCGCGTCGCCACAGTTGTTTTCGATCTTAGCTTCCACCCGATGGAAAATTGGCTTGGAGTCCTGTTTTCTATAGAAAAAGAGAAAACCAAAATCTCAGGCCTGTAAGTGTCCCACATTTCTGAGTTCACCTAGTGTAAATTTTGCGAAAAATTGAAAAAATCGGAAAACGCTGAATTCAACCATCTCGGGTCCGAGACCTTCCCAACGGTACCCGTGGCTTTCGGATCGGTTCAGTGGTTCCAGAGATCATCGCGGACAAACATACATAGCAACAGATTTATATATATAGATGATGACCCTTCATCACGAATTGAACAAGAAAGTACTCTTAAAGTAAATTCATATCATCACTGTACACTCCAGCATCACATGCACTAAATTCTTTTGTTGCACACGTACAGCTGTTGTTTTTTCATTCCATCTGAACAAACACAAAAGTGGTGTGTTGGGCTAAAGCCGTTTTCGAAAATGATTATTCGTTTATTGTGCGACGTTTCGCTCTTATCAGGAGCATCATCAGG